>NC_057411.1:7418049-7597554 GCF_019320065.1 Cervus canadensis
ACCTGTACTTTGTTGAGTACACCAAAGCCATACTGTGTGGAAAACAACAAACTGGAAAAATCTTTCAGTTCAGTTCAGTTCAATCGCTCAGTCCTCTCTGACTCTTTGCGACACTGTGAATCGCAGCGCACCAGGCTTCCCTGTCCATCACCATCTCCTGGAGTCCACCCAAACCCATGTCCATTGAGTCAGTGATGACATCCAGCCATCTCATCCTCTGTCGTCCCCTTCTCCTCCTGCCCCCAATCCCTCCCAGCATCAGGATCTTTTCCAATGAGTCAACTCTTCACATCAGGTGGCCAAAGTATTGGAGTTTCAGCTTCAGCATCAGTCCTTCCAGTGAATATTCAGGACTGAAATAGACATCTTTTTTGAGTGTTAGTTCTAGAAGGTCTTGTAAGTCTTCATAGAACCATTCAACTTCAGCTTCTTCAGTTATTGGTCGAGGCACAGACTTGGATTACTGTGATATTGAATGGTTTGCCTGGGAATCTAACACAGATCATTCTGTCATTTTTGAGATTGCATCCGAGTACTGCATTTTGGACTCTTTTGTTGACTATGATGGTTACTCCATTTCTTCTAAGGGATTACTGCCCACAATAGTAGATATAATGGTCATCTGAGTTACATTCACTCATTTCAGTCCATCTTAGTTTGCTGATTCCTAGAATGTCGATGTTCACTCTTGTCATCTCCTGTTTGACCACTTCCAATTTGCCTTGATTCATGGACCTAACATTCCAGGTTCCCATGCAATATTGCTCTTTACAGCTTCAAACCTTGGCATGGAAATACCAGACCACTTTAACTGCCTCCAAGGAAATCTGTATGCAGGTCAAGTAGTAACAGAACTGGACATGGAACAATAGACTGGTTCCAAATACAGAAAGGAGTAGGTCAAGGTTGTATATTGTTACCTGCTTATTTAACTTATATGCAGAGTATATTATGTGAAGCGCCAGGCTGGATGAAGATAAGCTGAAATCAAGATTTTTGGGAGAAGTACCAATAAGCTCAAATATTCAGATGAAACCACTCTTATGTCAGAAAGTGAAAAAGAACTAAAAAGCCTTTTGATCAAAGAGAAATAGGAGAGTGAAAAAGTTGGCTCTAAAGTCAGCATTCAGAAATGTAAGATCATGGCACTGGTCCCATCACTTCATGGCAAATAGATGGAGAAACAATGGACACAGTGACAGACTTTATGTATTTGGGCTCCAAAATCACTGCAGATGGTGACTACAGTCATGAAATTAAAAGATGCTTGCTCCTTGGAAAGCTCTAACCAACCTAGACAGCATATTAAAAAGCAGAAACATTACTTTGCCAACAAAGTCCATGTAGTCAAAGCAGTGGTTTTTCCAGTAGTCATGTATGGATGTGAGAGTTAGACTATAAGGAAAACTGAGCACCAAAGAATTGATGAATGGAATTTTGGTGCTGGAGAAGACTCTTGAGAGTCCCTTGGACTACAAGGAGATCCAACCTGTCTATCCTAGAAGTAATCAGTCCTGAATATTCATTGGAAGGACTGATGCTGAAGCTGAAACTTCAATACTTTGGCCAACTTATGTGAAGAACTGACTCATTGGAAAAGACCTTGATGCTGGGAAAGATATAAGGCAGGAGGAGAAGGGGACAAGAGAGGATGAGATGGTTGGATGGCATCACCAACTGAATGGACATGATTTTGAGAAAGCTCCAAAAGTTGATGATGGACAGGGAAGCTTTGTATGCTACCATCCATGAGGTTGCCAAGAGTTGGACACAGTGAGGTATTGAACTGAACTGAGTCTATCATTGGAATTTATTTATGTTCTCATGCATTTTGTAATTATTACTATGCTTTTTTACACTTTTTTGCATGCCTATAAAATTTTGTTCTGAAACTTGTTAGACATATTAATAATCTACTATATCATATTTTCAGAATTAACATTCTTAATTTCTTTAACTTAGTGATATTTTTGGCAGTCAAGTCTGTAATTGAAAACTTTTTTTTTTAATATTTGAGGTTTTTATTTACTTTTATAAGTACAGAAAATTCACCTACTATTTTTCAGCAAGAATATTCTTCATTTTTGTTCACCCAGAATCAGAAATGCTTGTTCTTCTTTTCTTTGCCTCTTCTATTTCCCCTACTGACCCCAGATCTTATGGCCAGTTTTTTACCATGTTGCAAACTTAAAGCTTTTATCGCTTGGTGTAATGTTTTCAAGGTTCATTCTCATTGTGGTTGTTTACATATGCCAGTAATGAATTTCTTTATATTATTGAGTATTAATATGATTTAATTTGTAAATATATTTTTCTACTGATAGACACTTGATTTGTTTTCAGTTTGAGGCTATATTAAATAAAACCATTAAAATCATTCTTATATGTTTCTTTCTGTGAATGTGTGTATATATATTATATATATTGATAAATATCTCATAGTAAAATGCTTGATCTTATTGTTGTTATATATGTTGTATTATGACCCATCACATAAACTACTTTCCATGGTGGCTGTACAAATTTAACCAGAATTTATAAACTTTCATTGTTATGCTTCCTCAGGAGTATTTACAACTATCAATTTTTTAAAATTTTAATCAGTCTTGATAATACTACATAGTACATTATTATTATCTCAATTTGCATTTCCCTAATAACTAATAGGTCTTCCTAGGTGGTGCTAGTTGTAAGGAACCCACCTGATAATCCATAAGGAATAAGAGATGTTGGGCAGATTCCCTGGAGGAGGAACTGGCAACCTACTCCAGTATTCTTGCCTGGAGAATCCAAGGATAGAGGAGCCTTGTGGGCTATAGTCCTTAGGGTCATAAAGTCAGACAAGACTGAAGCGACTTCATACACACACACTATAACTAATAATATTGAGCAGTGTTTCATTTGTTTTTGCCATTCATATATTTTCTTAGGTCATCTGTCTGTGCAAGCCACTAGCCTATTTTTCTACTGGATTGCATGGCCTTTTGTAAATACACTTATATGAGTTCTATATGTATCTTGAATACCAGTCCTTTATAAAATACATATTCTCTGTATTTTCTTAAATCTGTAATTTGCCTGTTTATTTTTCTATGTCTTTTGATTAGTAAAAATTGTCTAAGACTTTTCTTTATGAAGTTTTGTTTTTTCTTTACAGTTATTGCTTTCTGTGATTTGTCTACAAAAAGAGTTGCCTAACCCCAGTTGATGGAAATAATTTACTAAAGTATTTGTTAAATATGCTATGGTTTTAACTATGGTTTGTTTTGACACTTTTGAGAAATATCAGTTGGATATATGAGTACATTTCTGGGTCTCCATTCTGGTCTTTCATTGATTCAATTTCTAATTTTTATTCCACATTTTCTTGGTCTGTCTATGTTTCTATTACATTTTTGAGGAAAGTGGTGAAAGTCTTAGAAACTTTTTGCTTTTTCAAAATAGATTTGGATATTTTAAAGCTTTTCTTTCTCATATATATTTTATAATCAGCTTGGAAATTTCAACAAGAGCAAAAAGGATGCTGGGATGATATTAGGGACTATATTGGACTTTTAGGTGAATTGAAGAAAAATTGACATCTTTGCAATATTGAATCATCTAATCCAACATGCATTTCTCCATTCTCTTATATCTTTTAAAATTCCTCTCAGTAACGAGTCTTGAGAAACACTTCAGAATTTTAGTCAAAAACTCTGAAATCAAGCTTTAGAAGATAGGGGTGACCTCTAGGTATAAGGTTCTTACCCTCCAAGTAAGTCTTCACTTGTATAAAGCCATACCAAGGAATAAGTGGAGACTGAAGCAGACCAGAAATATAAAACCAAAACCTAACATTAGACAAAAGGATTTGTTTCAAGCTCAAATTAAATTGCCTCAGGACTGGCAAGTAAATGAGGCTACTGAAACCCTCATGTATTACTTTAGAGATATAAATCGCTCTAGAAAACACTTTATCAGAATCAAATAAAATGTTTATTTATGTTCTGATCCATAATATCAATCCTAGATACATACTCCAAGATACTGAAACTGTATGTACAGCTGTTCAATAAACATAGCATAAATAATGCTTACAACAGATTCATTTATAGAAGTCCCAACATGGAAACATCCTAAATGTATATCATCAGAGAGATGGGTAAAATGAAAAAATTATTTTGGTGCATTTACATGATGTCATACTACACATCAGCAAAAGATAATGAACTAATGATAACATAATAGCACAGATGAATTTCATGGAAATAATATTGAAAGAAACTAGGCAGAAAAGACTATACACTATCTGACTGTATTTATATTACATTCAAATACAGAAAGAACTGACCTATAGAGGTCAGAGAAGTGGTTAATTTGAGCAACATATTGTTTGGACGGTTAAGGTGAGGGAACCTTCTTAGGTATTGAAAGTGTTCTCTATGCTCATCTAACTAGTGACTAATTATGTACATAAAATATATAAAGTCAAATGAGCCTAGGGTTATGATCATGAACTTTACTGTGTGAAAATTATGTATCAGTTTAAAAGAAAGGAAAAGCACATAGAATGACTAGATTCTAAAACTTATTCTCCAGCATATTCATTACAGTAAGGCAGCTCTTTTGTAAACAAGACATCAGGTGATTCTTATGGGGAAATGCAAAGAGACCTAATGAAAAGACTTTTATCTGCTTCAATCTGGGAAACACTATGTTAAAAGATTTGGTGCTACAGCAGCCTCTATGAAATGAACCCAAACAATTGACTAGCTCAAAATACAGCCCAAAATACCTGTCATCATGTAGAACTTTCCTATTTTTAATTTAAAAAGATAAGGATCAGAAGTTATGAAAATATACAAACATAAAACTTTCTAAAATATGGAGTAAAGAAAGTGCACAAACATAAAATGAAGACAAAATGCTATTTGAAAGAACAGGAAAACAAAACAAAAAACAAATAAATGACAAGCAGGATGACAAAGGAAAGTTTGGCATCAATTTAAGAACAAATGTGGGTTTTTGTAAAAAGAGAAATGAAAAGATGTTCTTAGGGAAAAAAAGTAATAGTCAAAGTAAATGAAACTTTTTGGGAATTCCCTGGCAAGTCCAGTGGTTAGGACTCAGCACTCTTACTGCTGTGGCTGGGTTCAATCTGTGGTCGGGGAACTAAGATGGCACAAGCTGGGTGGTGAGGTCAAAAAAAGAAAAGGAAAGGGAATAAAACTCTCAATAGAAGAATTGAAAGTCAGTAAACTCCCAAAAAACAGAAAAAAAAAAATCAGAAAATGATTAGAATTCCAATGTCAGAATGATCTATCTTCTAAGATAGAACAGTACATAAGAAAGAAAAGAGTGATGTACTAAAATAGCTGTCAATAAAACTTTCCAAGGACTGAAGATCATGTGTCTCATGGAAAAAAGACCAACACTGGAAGACAGAATACAAAGAATACATGCTAGGAAAGTGATTTTCTGCCTAGAAATTATATATAGCTATACTCATCTAGTATAAAGACAAAGCAAATACATTAGATGATTCAGAAAAATTATCTCTCATGTGTTCTTCCTAAGGAAACTACTAGAGGGTGCATTCTAGAAAGTTAGGAAATAAAGCCAGAAGAAATAGGGTTCAGAAAATGTGACCCTAACAGCTGAGAGCAGATTAGAAAAATCCAGGGTTTCGACTGCTCTTCAATCATAGCAAAATATCCAGATTAAAGCAGGAGGAGCTAGGTTGATTGCCAGTTGCCATTGATTCACTGAGTGATACACTAGACAAGTTCAGCCATAAATTTGTATCAACATCATACATGTGGCACAACAAAAGCCCAGACCTGTCTGCAGCCACTAAAAAAGATTGATGTTACATGGAAGCTTAGAAAATGAAATGCAGTGGGGAAATAAAACAAAATATTGTTTATTAACTATGATGTCTTCCAGATTGATTCTTCAATATTATAAATCTTAGCAGAAAAGATCAATAGTCTCTAACATAGTAATTTGGTAAAAATAAAAACAAAACAAAATCTTTACAACTTTCCTTTGATTTTACTAAATAGACCATTGGTAACTGTAATAAAAACATGGTGGTAATGCAGAAAGACTGTTTATATTTAATAGAATCAATGCATTAATATATATTAATATAAATATGTATTAATAGAATAAACAAGAGAAATTTTAAAATATTTCAAAGGTAATTTAAAGGAAGAAATAAGGAGAGATTTATTGACAGGTTGGATCTGGAACATGGACAAGTTGATTCATTAACAAATAGCAGTTTAATCATATCATTTTGAGATACTTAATTGACTATCTAAAGTATTAAAAAATGAATACTTTGGCTACTTGGTAAAGGAGTTCAAGTGATGAGATATGGGTATTTTCTTTGCTACTTTTAATTATATTCTACACTGTGATTTTTAAAATTATATGTGTACATTTTCATGAATAAAAAACAATTTTAAATAAAAAAATCATCAGAGAAGATGGGAAAGCTTACCTTTTAATATTATACTATCCTGTTATATTTGAATTTTGTATTCTATGTAACTTATCATTTGAAACTGTTTTAAATTAAATATACTATTTTCCTTGTCTGAGAGAAGAGATCACAAACTACAACTTGTATGATAAATCTGTTTTACCTCTTTTTATATGACCTGCAAGCTAATTTTTTAAACATTTTAAACACTAAAATGTTTGAAAAATTAAAATAAGCCCAACACTTTATAAAAATTTATGAAATTCAGATTTCAATCTACCTATATACATTCTCACTCATTCATTTGCCTAATACTTATGGTTGCTTTTGTGCTTCAACGGCAGATTTTGTTAATTGTGATAAAGGCCAGGCCTTAAATACTTAGTATCTCACCTTTTACAGAAAATGTTTGCCAACCAGCCTTACAAAATAATTCCTAAAAATAAGGAACATTTTCTCATGAGACAAATTTTCCTGTTTAAATAAAATAATTCTTTAAAGTAATAGCATACATTGCATATATACATAAATTTGATCATCAATATTCATATACCTGAACCTTCAACTTTAAAAGAAGAATAAAATGATTTACCTGGTGGTCTAGTGGTTAAGACTCCAACCTTCCAAAGCAGGGAGCAACGGTCCAATCCCTGGTCAGGGGACTAAGATCCCACAAGCCACATAGTATGGCGATAAATAAATAAAAGAATAAAGATGTAAGAGATTATTAAAATAAAACAAATGATTCCAACTGTGGCATGAATTAGGAGAGTATTAACTCATTAGAGCCTCTATTCAATATAAAGACAACCAAATGGTACCTTTTGTTCTGAGGACACTCAAATTTGGGGCATGGAAAAGTTAAAGTGATTCTCATAAAACAGAAAAAAAAAATGACAGATGAGAAAAACATTGACATTAAAAGATAATTCTCATAAAATTGAAGTTTGGCAATCCAAGTGCATATAAATTGGGGAATTCCAAAATGTATATACATGCGTATATCCTTATTCCTGCCTTGGGGAGCAGATCATTACATGCATAAGACAAAGTTCTGCTTCAGGCAATCTGTGTGTGGATTCAAAACAGAGGGAAGATCCTGAGGAAGAAAGGACTCCCCTGAATGCTCAGTGACAAAGAATCTGCCTGCCGATGCAGAAGACGCAGTTTTCATCCCTGAGTTGGGAAGATCCTGGCATCGGGAAGATCCCCTGGAGAAGGAAATATCCTACGGACAGAGGAGCCTGGTAGGCTACAGTCCATGGGGTTGCAAAAGAGTCTGACATGATTTAGCAACTAAAACTACAACCTGAGGAAAAAAGAGCTTGAAGATTTGCATTCCCCTCAGTGGAAATTATTACATTACTGTGTCTACCTTGATTTTCTTGTTTTCCTTTGTTTTGTGTTTGTGTTCTGTGGAGTAATTTAATGGCTTATTTTGCTTTCTTAACAACATCTAATTTTATACTAAAACATTTAGGAAATTAGAATAAGATACTAGTGCATATACAATTAAAGAAAACAGTGCAACTTTAGTAAAATGAAACTAGTTTTACTCATATTTTATCATGAAGTATTGTCTATTAACTGGCATTGCTATACTGCTATTTTGAAGAGAAAACTGAACTTCATGAAAATGATTCTAATGTCCTGTAAATTTTGGATGTACCTTTGGAGTCCCTATATTTTCTTAAACATATACTTTGGGAGCTTGCTTTTATTTACAGAAAGAGAGGAAATATTCAAAGATAAAAGAAAACTATTATAAATTGTATTTATTTAGATATCATCATTTTGAAACTGAGTGCTTTTTTAAGAGACATATGTGGATTAATGAAATGGAAAAGTCACATTTACAAGTAGTAATCAATAGTTTACTGGAAATAAAATCAAACTTGCATCAAGCAATTCCAAGTGATTTATCAAATTAAATGGTGATTATGTTTATATTATCATCTACAATGTTCTAATTATTTGACAAAAATTCAAATACAATAAAATGGTAATTTTATATGTCTGAAATACTTGCCCAGAGTTGTCAGGATGTATTTCTATGTGGAGAATCATGTGGAAATCATGAGAAAGAAAGAGATGACCTTATTCTCTTAAAACATGTCTGTTAATTGTAAAAATAAGTCCAGAGTTGCCATAAATTCTCAAATGCCTGTGAATCAAGCCAATATAGATGGAAGTAGAAAGCTAGAAATGTATTTTTGATGACATGGAACTTCTAGAGCTGAAGTAATTCCTCAGTCAGCCATCTCTTTAAACTTGAACTTCTACATCATCACTGAAAAGATCCTAAGATAGGGTTACTTAAAGTGGAAGATGCAATTGATCACTTTTGTTGTGTAAACTTGGCTAAATTGAATTGGTAGAAGGCAGTGTATGTCTACAGATTTCAATTTGTAAGAGTTACAAAACAAAAAGCAAAGTGTAGAATAAGCTTTCTTACCCACCCATTGCACACGGGAGTTTATAATTTTAAAGCATGTATTGGGTAAATATTAGGTCATTGGAGTTTCTTTACTAATTGCTGTGTCTTTAATAAGGCCTTTTCATACTGTTCATGGGGTTCTCAAGGCAAGAATACTGAAGTGGTTTGTCATTCCCTTCTCCAGTGGATCATGTTTTGTTAGAACTCTCCACCATGACACGACTGTCTTGGATGGCCCTATATGGAATGACTCATAGTCATTGAATTAGAGAATGCTGTGATTCATGTGATCGGTTTGGTTAGTTTTCTGTGACTGTGGTTTTCATTCTGTCTGTCCTCTGGGGGATAAGGATAAGAGGCTTGTGGAAGCTTCCTGATGGGAGAATGGTACAACAGAGGATGAGATGGTTGGATGGCATCACCGGCATCACCGATGGACATGCGTTTGAGCAAGCTCCAGGAGCTGGTTATGAACTGGGAAGCCTGGCATGCCGCAGTCCATGGGGTCGCAAAAAGTCAAACGTGACTGAGTGACTGAACTGAACTAATAAGGCCTTACCAAAAAAAAAAAAAAAAAAGTTGACAAACTTTGATTGAATTTGTGGAAGCATAGAGGAAAAAAATACAGCTTTACTAGTGTCATATGGATAGTCTCAACGGCATTCACTAGCAAAATGATGAATTTTGCAATATCTCAGAGTTATAGGTTTGAGGATTCAATCCATAAAGAATTCTTCATCCATCCAATAAGGATGGATGCAATAAAATTGGAAGCTAGAAGTCTAGCCATGCCACCCATAAAGATACATTTTCCCCTTTCTTTCTAGCATGTCAAAACATGAATCTTAACCTCATTAAAATGGCCACCCACCTGGAAGAGATTCCCTGACCTAAGCTACTGTTTCCCACTGTTCTGAGGTAGGGGCCAAAAAAGAGAACATCACGCTTGGCTGTCAGTCGTCCGCCGTGGCCCCTGAGGCTTGGGTTATGCAGTCGTGTGTGTGGCCTGTGCCTCGGCTCTCTCCCATCTGCGCTCTGATTGCAATCCTGCCTCCTTTTACGGCTGCCCAAATCGGCAGTGGTGGTCAAAGGCCCTGCTGGCTGTTTGTCCTTTATTTGTTGATAACATGATGGGTACCCAACCTCTCCACAGGTTCAGTATTCACTCAGGTTATCTGCTGAGAAAGGGTCACATCTCTCTCCTTAGAAAACGTCTAAGATAGCTTTGCAAAGCCAATGAGCCCTTTGATTGATATTCACTTTTGCTTCCTAATCGTGTGGTAATGCTGTACTGTCCTGGGAAAATCTTCAGCTGTGCTGGCTGAGAAGTGGAAATTTGGAACTAAATGGGATTATTCTTTTGCATGAGCTCCTCACATTTTCTCCCAAGGGATGACAGAATCACAGTGTCATCAACATTGAAAGAGATTATATTTTCTGTATATAATGCAGTGACAACAGTCTCAGAATTTCAAGAGAAGAAATGGCTCGAAGATGTGCTGTTCTACTTTGATGCTAAAAAAAAAATCCAAATGGCAAATATAACATGAATAGAAAATACATGATCATCTGAATGTCTCTGCACACTCTGGGGTAAAACTTGCATTTGTGTGTATCATGAAAACAACAAAAACAATCCTTGAGAGAGTCAGAAGGCAGAATCCATGGGTGGCCCAATGAATGATGCAGCATACAGGTAATTAAGTAGTCAGTGTTAAATGGCATTATGGAACAGAGACAAGAAGACCTATATCTTTTCAATGCAAATGAGTAACAAAAAGCCATGGCATTGTTAGTATTCGTTGTATTGCTTCCTTTTTATCATAATGGAATATATAAAGTTAGCCAGAAACCTATAATTTTTATTCTCCAATAGAATAGAAAGAGATGATGCCTGAACACAATGACGAGTCTTCACCTGCATTGAATGGACAATAATTAAATGTGTAAGAATCTCTTCTTTACCAGTCCTTCTAAATTTTCACTGATTAATCACTTTATCTCATATTGGCAAATGGATACAGAAAGGCACCTTAGAAAAAAACATTTGCCCTGAATCTTCACGTCCTAAAGTCAAGAGAACAAGAATGGAGAGAGATAATTGAGGAACATAATTATTGAATTCAGTTTATTTCAAAATCACAAGTAATGAAATATTTTGCACTTTGTTAAAAAGACTGATATGGTATAGCTATCCTGAATTTTAAATACATGTAAGGTATACTCTCTGAAAGCCATAGATACGCCAAGGATAATTTCTTCCTCTGAATCCTGGTTACGTTGCTTACTCTGGGCAATAGGAGGACTTGGCTGTATTGTCAAAAATTTATTTGTAAATAGTTACAAAAATTCCAGGTACCTGAGAGAGTTCTTCTTTCTTGAATCCAAAAGAATTAGGCAAACTTAGTGACTATCCATCTGACCAGTATAATTTATACTACTTACCTCAATAATGTAGTGGTTTTGTGGAGTTACTGCCTTGGTTACATGCTGGGAACATTGTGACTCTCTCAAATGTAAAATGCTTGCTTGTCAGAGAAATGCAACCCTGATGGATATGTTTCCAATAGGTGACATGGATGTGATACATATGTATAGGATATATGATACTGTTGATTTGATATTTCCTTTGAACGTGTGTTCACTTTTAACATGGCAAACATCACTTTCACAAGAGTGGTCATATTTTGGCTAAATTTCAAAAGTGAGTAGGAGATCTTGAGTGTTCAATCTGCCACTCATCTTTTTTTAAACTGCTGAGCTAAATGGGAGTTTTGTACTTTAGCAAGCAGTGAATTAGGTTTCCAGTGATGTGAAGAGAAGAGGGCAGACAGTTCCAGCTGGCTAGTGCCACAGAAGCTAAGGGTCAGTGTTTGCAGAGGAAGGAGTGGGCACAATATACAATCTCAATTATTAAAAGTCAGTAGACAGGAAAAAAAAACAAAACAAAATGCTAACAGATGAATGAAATGACTGTTGGCATGAGCAAGGTCTGTAAGCTTTTTCAAAGCTCCCAAGGGCGAACGTGTTATTAGTAGATTTATATCTATTAAGAGCATCATGGGATTAAACTACTGTGAGTTTATTCTTTTATTTTTTTTTTATTTTCTAATTTTAAAAAGTTGAAATAGCCAAGCTTCATAGTTAAAACACCTCTTTCATTACTTGAAAATAATGCTTCCATAGAACACATTAGTTTTCCATTCACCTGAATGTAATTACTTACCTTTAGTTTTTTCCTAATTATACTATACTTCATTAATATAGTTAGAATAGAAACAATACTATTTTCTTTTCAGGGGAACTGAAATTATCATACATTGTTTGCAGCCTAACATTCTTTCCCCTTTGAATAGTTATAGT
Source organism: Cervus canadensis (assembly GCF_019320065.1). NCBI lineage: Eukaryota > Metazoa > Chordata > Mammalia > Artiodactyla > Cervidae > Cervus > Cervus canadensis. The sequence goes on from NC_057411.1 coordinate 7,430,319, forward strand.
GCAATAGATATCGGTTTTGTTTCCAGCATTCTGTAGTTAATGCCTCATGCAGGATTCATGCATGGTTATCTCAATTTAGTGTTTTTAATTTAACACAAACATTAGCAAGAAGAACCAATTCACCAAACCTAATGACTGGTCATAGTGCAGTACAATAAAATGCTACTTTTTACACCATTTTTTATGCAAAATTTATCTCAAAACACATTTTAAAGTTAAATGGCATTATTATAGAGTTAAATATCATTTAGTCATATCAGCTAATAAATAATGGCTAAAAGAGAAATTATCTACAAATAATCTAAAGAAAGGTTTATGGGATATGTATCTCAACTGGGTGGTGAGAGATGCTGGAGAAGAGATAAGCAGTGAAATCACTGAGATGTCTGAGAGCTATGACTAGAGTTTTATGAGAAAGGTTTTAGTTCAGATTTGCTTGCTTCATGCACTCTGAATTGCTTTGTGAACTTGGGTAAGATACTTAATTGTCTGTAACCTAGGTTTGCCTAGCCAGTAAATTAGGACAGAGCACAGGTTTAGAAAGGAGGCTGCTCCTATTATTGGAAGTGAACTGCTGTGTTTGGGGAAGACTATTTTTCACCCTTCCCTGAGCACTAACGCTCAAATAAAAAAAGAATTATATTAAAAACTTTAAAAAATAAGATGAATGTCTAAAAAGAGAGTAGAATAATCCCTCATCAGCAAAACCAAACAAAGCAAAATCTACTTTCTACACCTTATTGATAATATTCATGGGCATGAATTGCACCTTTTAAAAATGATTTCAATTGATCATTAAATACTAGAACAATTTACTCCTTGTCAAATTAATGTTAGAAACGTGAATGAGTTTCAGAAATTCAGAATGTTATTTCACTTCTCATTAAAATATTTGAATAAAAATAGCACATGTCCTCAAGACAAACCACTTCATGATAATAAAGTGAATGGCACTATTGGGAAGGTTTCAATTTCTATTTTAAAGTATGGTTTAAGTGTTAGAATAATTAAAAAGACACTGCTTATATTTTTTGAGCTGTCAAAATGGGGGGAATTATCATAGCTGGTGCAAAAATAAATCAAACCAGAAGACTTCTATTCTAGACAGCCTCCATCATCAGCATTGTCTTCTGTGAACTCACTTGTACCTAATTGCAATTAAACTCTACTTTCTCACCTGTGAAATTAAAAGAATGGTCTGAATAGGAGTCACAGATTCAAATACCCATAGGAATCTAACTGGTAATTTAAGTTAATTAAATGTATCAGGTGACTATTTCAGCAAACTGAAGAGTGACTATCTCCTCTAAAAATAATCTTCTGCAACTTCCATGCAGGAATTTGGGTTAGTATGACAATGTTTCCTTTTCACATTTATTTAAGAATTTTTTTGTACTTCAAATATCTAATTTTTAAATGCTAATTCAAACACTTTCAAGCAGGCAATATAAAGTATTTATAAGATGCAAACTGATACTGTAAGCCAACAGTTCTTATACAATAAAGTAGACCAATTATTATATCTCTCCTGATTAACAATCCATAGTTTAATACTTCTGTAATGATGGAATGATACAACTGAATAGAAATTTTTGTTTGCTGAGGATATGTAGAGTGTTGTGCTCCGAGAATAATATGGTAAATAGAAACATATTTTTATCTTTCCTTTAACTGCCCATTTCCCTCCCATTCTAATGCCCCTCTTTTTGCTCAGATGTAAGTTAGCTATTATGGTGTTTTAATGTTGATTCCAATAATTTCCATTTTAAAAAATTAATAAAAATATATTAATGGTTAAACTCTTTATTACCCCACCTCACCTGCACAACCATAGGGGTGAGTGGTGCCCTACATGGAAGAAATGTTGTAATGGAGAAGGTTATCTCACCTGAGAAAAAACAGCTTTTCCCAGAAAATGGCAGTATTCTGGTTTTGCCCCCAAACTCCAGTATCTATTCTTTACCATTACAGCCTTAGAAGATCAGTAATTATTTGGCCCAAAGGGAAACAGGCTCCCTAAGCCCTATCACAGTATAGACACTTAATAAAGAACAGGTGCACTGAAAATATAAATATGTATTTCCTAATTTTTTAAAATGTAATAAAAAATACAGTATGCTCTTTTATTACTGAGTATCTGTTGTTTCCTGCCCCTGTATTCTAGCCTAACTGCCTAGCCAATTATAACCAGAATTTTGCTTGATGATCTTTGAAGCAGCTTGAAAGTAGTTTTATGGCTTGTGTTGAAAGGTTAACATGGATGGATGAACATCTTCACCATCGTGATCTTTCTACCTCAATGGCAAAATACCCAAGTATAACAAACCCTCAGCTAAATCATTCTAGAGGTATGCTATCAATACGAGCTTGTCACCCTTTGCCTTGGACAAACTCTCTTTAAAAGATATAAGACTGCAAATACAAAAAGTTGAATTCACCTAAACTATAAGTTATTCATTGTCTGTGCAAATGCTTCATTTATTCATTTTACAATTTGTTTTCACTCATCTCTAGACCCGATTCTTTTCCCCATCCAAATGCAGACACCTATTAATACTTTGGCCTATTTAAGTTATGGTCTTAAATCGTTATCTTCTACAGTATTGAATTACATTTTAATTCTATAACCAGAATTTTGTTATGAATCATCCTTTGCTTATATTTTGACCCAGTCCTAAGTTTTACTATCTTTACTGTTCTCCAGTTGTTATTTACTGCTGCAAGGTATTTCATTTTGCATATCTAGCACTTAATTTTTATCCTTATTGATAGACACATATGTTGTCCTCAAATTCTTTCTACCTTTTTAATATCGTCATAAAGGTTTTACTACCTCTTCCTATAAGAATCTGTTACTAAGTTTTTTAGGATATAAATATCATTTTGACATAGCTAGAATAGAGAAGATTCATTTTAATGTTAATGCACACTAGAAAAGAAAAAAATATTCTCAAATATCACATCATTGCAGATATTTGGCATTATCAAACTTTATTATTTCTTCCAATCTTATGAAACCCAAATTCTATGTTAGTGTTGCTTGCATTTGTGTAGCTCTTACTTTTAAGAATATTGTCAAATATTTTTTCTCATACTTGTTTGTTTTCTATGTGTTAGCAACTTATATCCTTTTAACACTTTTCCTAATATATTTTCTTAGTCAGTTTTCAGGATTAAATGTATATTAATCAATAGTTAGTTTTAGGTATTACAATATTATCTCCCAAATTATTATCAATTATTATTTATGATGAGATACTTGTAAACAATTTTTTTCTCTTTTCATGTCTTATCTTTTTTTCTTTTTCTTTAGTTAATCAATCTTTTCCCTGGTGGTTTCACTAGTTTATACATCACTAATTTATTCACTGACTCTACAAATAATTTTTGAGGACTCTTAGGACCAGGTCTAATGTGTGAATGAATGAAAATTTGTATTCTCAGTGAAGCTTACATATTTGTGTGGGTATGGACAAGCATCAAATGCATAACCTTAAAATAGAGAAGGTGGTTATAAGAGCTAGGAGTAAAAAAGAAAATATGGCCTGTAAAATACAGAGTGATAGTCGTTGTTCAGTTGCTAAATCGTTTGCGACTTTGCAAGCCTGGAAACCACAATGTGCCAGGCTTCCCTATCATTTGTGATGACGGAGAGAGTAAATTTATCACTAGAGATCAATGACAGTGATATTTAAGTAAAAAAACTTAAAGAAAAGACCGACTTCATGTGGCTATACAGAGGGAAACAATTCCAAACCAAAGGAAGAGTTGAAGCAGAGCTCATACTTTGGAATTTTTTAACAACTAGAAATTCTCAAATGCCACAACTATCACTACTATTTTACACAATATCCAGTCAAGTTTAAACTCTACACTTATTTTTAATTCACTGGATTTTATTTGTTCATTTAGTCTAAGTAAATATGAACTATATTCTCAGAGCACCATGAGCCACTTTGTCCACAATATGTATATATATATTTTCTTTACTTAATTATCCAAAAGGTAATCTCTACTATAAATTATGTTTTCATATATACATATGTGTATTTCTGGATGGTCTATGCTATAACATTAATTTAATAAAACATTGATTTATTATTAAACTTTATAGCATGTGTCTTATTTATTTATTTATTTATTTTTAGCATGTGTCTTAATGCCTGGTACTGTTAAGTCCTTCAGTATTGCTCCTTTATTTTAAAAAAAAAAAAATCTGAGCTATTTAGTTTCATATAAATTTCACTTAAGTTTAGCAATATTGCAGATTTTGAAGCTATAGATATCACAATTTACAGCTTCAAACCAATTGAAATCATAGAAAATATAAAGATAATTTTAAAAACAAATTTTTAAATTGATAAAAGGTAATAAAAGTGATTTCAGTATTGACGATCTGGTGATGTCCATGTGTAGAGTCTTCTCTTGTGTTGTTGGAAAAGGGGGTTTGCTATGACCAGTGAGGTCTCCTGGCAAAACTGGCCTTTGCCTTGCTTCATTCTGTACTCCAAGGCCAAATTTGCCTGTTACTCCAGGTATCTCTTGACTTCCTACTTTTGCATCCCAGTCCCCTATAACGAAAGGGACATCTTTGGTGGGTGTTAGTTCTAGAAGGTCTTGTAGGTCTTCATAGAATCGTTCAACTTCAGGTTCTTTAGTATTACTGGTCTGGGCTTAGACTTGGATTACTGTGATATTGAATGGTTTGCCTTGGAAATGAATGGAAATCATTCTGTCCTTTTTGAGATTGCATCCACGTACTGCATTTAAGACTCTTTTGTTTACTATGATGGCTACCCCATTTCCTCTAAGGGATTCTTGCCCACAGTAGTAGATATGATGGTCATCTGAGTTAATTTTGCCCATTCCAGTCCATTTTAGCTCGCTGATTCATAAAATGTTAGTGTTCGCTCTTGCCATCTCTTGTTTGACCACTTGCAATTTGCCTTGATTCATGGACCTAACATTCCAGCTTCCTATGCAGTATTTCTCTTCACAGCATTGGACTTTACTTCCATCACCATTCACATCCACAACTGGCTGTTGTTTTTGCTTTGGCGCCATCTCTTCATTCTTTCTGGAGTTATTTCTCCACTCTCTTCAGGAGCATACTGGGCACCTACCCACCTGGGGAATTCATCTTTCAGTGTCCTATCATTTTTCCTTTTCATACTGTTCATGGGGTGCTCAAGGCAAGAATACAAAGTGGTTTGCCATTCTGAGGAGGCCTTACAAATAGCTGTGAATAGTAGAGAAGTGGAAGGCAAAGGGGAAAAGGAAAGATATACCAACTTGAAGGCAGAGTTCCAAAGAACAACAAGGAGAGATAAGAAAGCCTGCCTCAGAGATCAGTGCAAAGAAATAGAGGAAAACAATAGAATGGGAAAGACTAGAGATCTCTTCAAGAAAATCAGAGATACCAAGAGAACATTTCATGCAAAGATGGGCTCGATAAAGGACAGAAATGGTATGGACCTAACAGAAGCAGAAGATATGAAGAGGAGCTGGCAAGAATACACAGAAGTATACAAAAAAAGATCTTTACAACCCAGATAATCATGATGGTGTGATCACTCATCTAGAGCCAGACATCCTGGAATGTGAAGTCAAATGGGCCTTAGGAAGCATCACTATGAACAAAGCTAGTGGAGGTGATGGAATTTCAGTTGAGCTAATTCAAATCCTGAAAGATGATGCTGTGAAAGTGCTGCACTCAATATGCCAGCAAATTTGGAAAACTCATCTGTGGCCACAGGACTGGAAAAGGTCAGTTTTCATTCCAATCCCAAAGAAAGGCTATGCCAAAGAATGCTCAAACTACGGCACAATTTCACTCATCTGACACGTTAGTAAAAGAATGCTCAAAATTCTCCAAGCCTGGTTTCAAGAGTACATGAACCATGAAATTCCAGAAGTTCAAGCTTCATTTAGAAAAGGCAGAGAAATGAGAGATCAAAATGCCAACATGTGTTGGATCATCAAAAAAGCAAGAGAGTTCTAGAAAAACATTTACTTCAGCTTTATTGACTATGCCAAATTTGACTGTGTGGACCACAACAAACTCTGGAAAATTCTGAAAGAGGTGGGAATACCAGACCACCTGACCTGCCTCTTGAGAAATCTGTATGCAGGTCAGGAAGCAACAGTTAGAACTGGACGTGGAACAACAGGCTGGTTTCAAATAGGAAAAGGAGTACATCAAGGCTGTATATTTTCACCCTGCTTATTTAACTTATATGCAGAGTACATCATGAGAAATGCTGGGCTGGATGAAGCACAAACTGGAATCAAGATTTCCAGAAGAAATATCAATAACCTTAGCTATGCAGATGACACCACCCTTATGGCAGAAAGTGAAGAAGAACTAAAGAGCCTCTTGAGGAAAGTCAAAGAGGTGAGTGAAAAAGTTGGTTTAAAGCTCAATATTCAGAAAACTGAGATCATGGCATCCTGTCCCATCACTTCATGGCAAATTGATGGGGAAACAGTGGAAATAGTGACATACTTTGTTTTCTTTGGCCTCCAAAATCACTGCAGATGGCGACTGCAGCCATGAAATTAAGAGATGCTTACTCCTTGGAAGGAGAGTTATGAGAAACCTAGAGAGCATATTAAATAGCTGACACATTACTTTGCCAACAGTGGTCCGTCTAGTCAAAGCTATGGTATTTCCAGCAGTCATGTATGGATGTGAGAGTTGGAGTACAGGGAAAGCTAAGCACTGAAGAATTGATGGTTTTGAACAGTGGTGTTGGAGAAGACTCTTGAGAGTCTCTTGGACTGCAAGGAGATGCAACCAGTCTATCCTGAAGGAAACCAGTCCTGAATATTCATTGAAAGGACTGATGCTGAAGTTGGAACTCCAATAGTTTGGCCACCTGATGCGAATACCTGACTCATTGGAAAAGACCCTGATGCTGGGAATGATTAAAGGCTAGAGGAGAAGGGAACAACAGAGGATGAGTTGGTTGGATCGCATCACCGACTCAATGGACATGAGTTTGTGTAAACTCTGTGAGTTGGTGATGGAGGCAAGGCCTGGTTTGCTGCAGTCCATGGGGTTGCAAAGAGTTGGACCTGACTGAGTGACTGAACTGGACTGAATTAAAGTGATCAAGGAAAATTAAAGAAGATGTTAATTATCAGTATCAAAAATGAAGGAGAGGACATAAATACAAATTCTACAGACAATATCAGGATAATGTAGGATATTATGGACAACTTAATGCTCATAAATTTAAGACTTAGGTCAAACAGACACATTCCTTGAAAAAATAATCTATTAATGCTCACTCAAGGGCTTCCCTGATAGTGAAGTTGGTAAAGAATCTGCCTGCATTGCAGGAGTCCATGGTTCAATTCCTGTGTCAGGAAGATCTGCTGGAGAAGGAATAGGCTATCCACTCCAGTATTCTTGGGTTTCCTTTTTGGCTCAGCTGATAAAGAATCTGCATGCAATACAGGAGCCCTGGGTTGGAAAGATCTGCTGGAGAAGAGAAAGGCTACACTCTGATGTATTCTGGCCTGAAGAATCCATGGACTGTATAGTCCATGGGGTGATAAAGAGTCAGACATTACTGAGTGACTTTCACTTTCAATAAAGATAGTATGAACAGTCCTATACCTATTTTAAATATGAATTTGTATTTTGTACATTAATTTGTACATTAATTTTGTACATTAATTTGTAATTTGTACATTATAAATAAGAAACATTAGGCCCAGATGATTTTATTTCACAGTACTCTAGAAATAACACTGATTATATACAAACCTTCCAGAAAGAAGAAAATGAGATGACAGTTTTTTATGCTATCAGCATTTAGATGATACAAAAAAATTTTTAGAGAAAAGAGCATGACAGATCAATATAATAAATATAAATGTAAGAATCCTTTCCTCAACAAAATATTTGCAAATAATTCCAAAATTTTATTAAAAGTATAAGACATCACAACTAAGGATGTTATCCTGAAATTGCAAGATTGGTTTGATGATTCAAAACCAATCAATGTAATTTACATTATTAACAAACAATACAAATATTGTTAATAAATCAGTCCTTCTCTAACTGACCTATAGATTCAACACAAACCTACCAAATTCCTAAAGGGATATTTAGAAATTAGAAAGCTAACTCTATAATTTATATTTGAAAGAGAAAGTACAAGAATCCTATTTTTTTTCTTTTCAAAAGGATGAATGAGGTTGGAAGACTTTATTTAAACTTACTATAAACCTAAAATAATCACATTGTGGTAATAGCAAAAAGGTAGACATAGAGCAGAATAGAGTCTAGAAACCCAATTACACTTAACTCGGCCAACTGATTTTCAACAAAGATGCAAAAGCAATTCAGTTAAGAAAGGAAACAGTTTTTCAATAAGTGGCGCTGGGACATTCAAGCATCTCCATAAAATTTAAAATCAGAGTTAATTTTCATTTATTTTGTTTACAATGCCTTACTAACATAAAATATAAACTTACAATAGACTATAGAACTAAATGTAATTCTAAACTAAAGTAGTAGGTGGAGGAGTTAGAGGAGACAGAAAGAGGAATGGGAAGAGGGGAAAGGGAAGAAAAAAAGAGAAGGAGCAGGAAAAGGAAGAGAAGAAGGAAGAACAGAAGCAGAAAAACAGGTGAAAAATCTGTGTGACCATAGAATAGGCAAATATGTCTTAGATATGACACCAAATGCATACACTTTGTTGTTGTTTGGTTGCTAAGTCCTGTCCAACTCTTTGCAACCTCATGGACTGCAGCAGTCAGACTTCCCTGTCCTTCACTATCTCCCGGAGTTTGCTCAAACTCATGTCCATTGAGTCAGTGATGACATCAATCCATCTTATCCTCTGTCATCCCTTTCTTCTCTAGCCCTCAGTCTTTACCAAAATCAGGTTTATTTCCAATAAGTCAGCTCTTTGCATCAAGTGGCCAAATATTGGAGCTTCAGCTTAGCATCAGTCCTTCCAATGAATATTCAGGATTGTTTTCCTTTAGGATTTACTGGTTTGATCTCCATGCTATCTAAGGGACTCTCAAGAGTCTTCTCCAACACCACAGTTCCAAATCATCAATTCTTACAAGCTCAGTCTTCTTTATGGTCCAACTCTCACATCCATACATGACTGCTGGAAAAACCATAGCTTTGAATATGCAGACCTTTTTTGTCAAAGTCATGTCTCTGTTTTTTTTAATATGTTGTCTATATTTGTCATAGCTTTTCTTGCAAGGAGCAAACATCTTTTAATTTCATGGCTGGAGTCACTGTCCACAGTGATTTTGGAGCCCAAGAAAATAAGGGCTGTCACTGTTTCCATTTTTTCTCCATCTACTTGCCATGAAGTGATGGGACCAGACCATGATCTTAGTTTTTTAATGTTGAGTTTTAAGCCAGCGTTTTCATTCCTGTTTCACCTTCATGAAGAGGCTCTTTAGTTACTCTTCACTTTCTGCCATCTGAATATCTGAGGTTATTTATATTTCTCCCAGCAATCTTGATTCCAGCTTGTGCTTCATCCAGCCCAGAATTTCACATGATATACTCTGCATATAAGTTAAATAATCAGGGTGACAATATACAACCTTGACGTACTCCTTTCTCACTTTTAAACCAATCCATTGTTCCATGCCTGGTTCTAACTTTTGCTTGTTGAGCTGCATACAAGTTCTCAGGAGGCAGATAAGGTGGTCTGGTATTCTTGAAGAATTTTCCACAGTTTGTTGTGACCCACACAGTCAGGTCTGACTCTGTGACTCCACAGACTTTAGCCCATCAGGCTCCCTCTTGTCCATGGAATTCCCCAGGAAAGAATAATGGAGTGGTTTGCCATTTCCTTCTCCAGGGGACCTTCCTGACCCAGGGAATGAACTCGGTCTGTGGCATTGTAGGCAGATTCTCTACCATCTGGGGTTTCCCTTGTGGCTCAGCTGGTAAAGAATCTGCATGCAATGTGGGAGACCTGGGTTTGACTCCTGGGTTGGGAAGATCCCCTGGAGAAGGGAAGGGCTACTCACTCCAGTATTCTGGCCTGCAGAATTCCATGGACTGTATAGTCCATGTGGTCTCAAAGAGTTGGACACCACTGAGTGACTTTCACTTTCATTTTTTTTCCTCTACCATCTGAGTCATCAGGGAAATTGGTAGGAATAAGTAAACAATATATAAAGCAAAGGACAATATGTCTGAGTCAATAACATAACATAATTAAGCATCATATACACACGTAGTTAACACCAGTCTTCTGAAATTTCAAAGTTAATGAAAAATTTTTCTATGTCTAATAAAAAGGTGAAACCTTGGTTTTAGAGACCCCATGGCTCCCATTACTTAGGGTGAATCTAAAAAAGTTTTGAAAACTGAAAATATTACACAAAACCTTATGAAATTAGAATCAAAAGTTTTGACTTTCAAAAGCAGAGTTTTCATGTGGTCCAAACTAACAGAATCTGGAATATTAAATAAAATCTCAGCCAATTTCAAAAAAGTGTTTAATCATTCTCTGATCTCATTCCAATAATCAAGAGATAGAGAACATTGACAAGAGGCCTCTATGTTTCTGGGAAAAGAAAAGAGAATAACCAGTAGAAAGTTCACTTTTCTTCTAAACCTGAGTTTCAATTGTTATTGAATTTTATTTTCCTGCCTATATGGTGTATAATTTGAACCTGTACTGCAGTGCAATTACAAAAATAAGACTTGGGCTTTTGTTCAACATACAAACTAAATATTTTTACAAAGTTATTGTAAATCTCCCAAAGATGATAAAATATGGGAGGCCTATTACTAGTGTTTTCTTTTCTTTTCTTTTCTTTTTCTTTTTTTGCTTTGATAATTTCTTTCACAAATTTGGATGCTATTATTTCTGGATCAATCCTTCATTTTTTTGTTTGTTTGTTTTTTTGTTTTCCTGTGATGATAGCATCTATTTATTTGTTCTGGGAAGTTTTTGAAAAATTTTCCTTCCAATATTAAAGTGACATTTCATTTCCTTCGTCATTTTCAAGTTTCTTTTTGTTCTATGAAGGTTTGTATTTTAAAAGAGAGCCTTTCTCAAACATCCATTCTTTCATGATAAATTTAGTAATTCTTGAAGTTAATAAATGCCTCATTTTTTCCTTAGATTTCTATGTACTGGTCCTTAATTTTTTCCTAAAAATTTTGTAGCTTTCACAACTGTTATCCTAAGACTTTCATTTGAGATCATCTTAAAACTAACTAATGTTTCATATTTTCTGTGTTGAATATGCTGTTTCTGGGGAACAATATCCCTTTTGTTCACACTTCAATGTTCTTTCTTTAGACTTTACTTTTGTTGAGTTTCGAAATAACATGTGCTCAAAGAAAAAAAAATTTTTGGAGTATAGAAAAGTATTAAGAAGAAGAAAAAAAAATCACCAGAAATCCCTTCCTCCAGAATTAACTGAGCTAATGTTTTGGTGTATGTCTTTCCAAGTCCTCTTTCTGCATGACTAACTGTGAGTATGTATTTGAATGTTGTTGTGATCAGTAAAGAAACATGTCAACTGAAAAAAACACACAGCCAAAAAGTAGAGAATTGTGTTTTATTTGGTAGATGAAGGAGCTAAGATATACAGGAGTTTTTGCAACAAAGACCAGGCTGTTGAAACCTCAAGAGATTACTGTTTAATTAAAGAAAACCTGATATATCAAGTTAAGGAATTTAGCAGCATGCACACCAGTAGATGTACATCTTGGTCTGAGAGTTCAAGAAGGTAGCCAGGACCCTCTGTGCTGATCTTTCTCTGCTCTTTTGCCACAAACCAGCTGTTACACTCTTTTCCAAGCCTCTGAAGCTCACTTTTTGTCCCGACTCATCTCCCTACCAGTGAAGCAGCTTCCCAGGGTGAGAGACCCTTTCCTTTTCCACAGCTCCCTACCAGAGGTGAAAGTCTCCACATGATTCTTTCTTTTTCTTTCTTCTTATTCAGTTACAAGGTGATCTTTTTTGTAATTTTGATTTAATAAAATCTTCTGCTAGTCTTCAACAGGTATTCTATGAGAATTGTTCCACCTGTAGGTCTATTTTTAATGTAGTTGTGGAAGCAGTGAGCTCCACTTTTATCTATTCCACTGTCTTGATTTCCAGTCCCACTGCTCCATTTTGATTCAATAGGTCATTCAATAACTTTCTAAGAAATGGTAGAGGAGATGTGTATTTTCTGAGGAATGTAATATCTGAAAAATATCTGTATTCTGTTTTCATATTTGATATATAATATGTCTGGGTATAAAATTCCAATCTGAAAATCATTTTTACTCAGAATTTTGATGTCTTTAGTTTCCAATACCATTGTTAAAAAAAAAAATGTTAATTTCCTCCTACACATTCGTTATGATAACCTGTCTTCTTTTGGTGGATTTTAATGATGTATCCTTTATTTTAGTTGTTCTGAAATTTTATCATGATATGCTTTGGTATAAAACATTTTTAAAAATCTATTGCTACTGGCTGTTCCTGCTTACTTTTAAATCTGTTGATTCATGCTGTTTAGATTTGTTCGGTTGATGTATTTCCAGTCTCCTGCAGCATGAGGAAGAGAGTTGCTGTGACTTTTGCTCCTTTCGGGACATCTAAGGATGGGAAAAGTGGTGAGAAACATCAATTTCTGGAAAATTTTCTGATCAAACTCTCTAGCTCTTCTAGCTGTATACCATACACCTGCCTTCTGGAATCAATAATACCTGTTGCTCTTATGTTATTGTAGTGACTCATGTTCTATGAAATTGTATCACCTTATTTCAATAATTTTCTTTCCTAGGAGGAAGTTTTATCTTAACTTCTTGTACCACACTAAGGCAATTATTACTCATCACCTGCTCTCTCCAAAAAAAAATATTGAAAATTAAAATAACTTTTTATGTAATCACATTTATTGAGGCATACATGTTAAAAACATTAAATGCACACCTTAAAGAGTATAGTTTGATGACTTTTGGTAAATTATATATGGCTCTGTAATGAATATTGGAACACTAAGAATACTTTCATCACACCAGATGTGCCTTTTGTGGTCAATCACTGCTCTTCAACATAAGTAATCACTGATCAGTTTTAAATCCTTATTCACTAGTTTTGTCTGTTTTAGAAAATAATAAAGTTCTATAGTATGCACTCTTTTTAATCTGGTTTATTTTGCAAAGCATACTGTTCTTTAGGAATGTCCATATTGTAATGTCAGTAACTCATCAATGAAACTATTTTTTAAAAATTGGAGATTTTTTTCATACCATCAAAATATCCATAGACACTGAATTATGCTCATTTCCTCTCTATCATTCTAAGAGCACTTTTCAAGATACTAAAAGAAGCAGTTATCTAGAGTATTAGAGAATATAGCATATTACTACTTTTCTTCATTCTTTTTCTTGGATTTGTTCCAAGATGAGGTAAAAGATGAAAATGTATGTCCAACACATGCTATTATTTAATTGACCTGAGTGTGGTACATTTATACCAAAGGCATAGATTTTCACATGTGTAAATATATCTTTCTTTCACTGTGGACTCGTTGCTATCTTATACTGATTCAATATTGAAAATTCTGAAATGTATAATACTTTGCACCTGACAAAAAGATTTTGGTAAGAAATCTACATCCATCACATTTCAAAATGAAAATCTTGGCTGAGATTGTTTTTCTTCCATTAGGAGCTGAGAGAACAATAGGTTAGTTTCCCATTGGGCGGTATTTCAGAGGGACACCAATGAAGCCACTGTTTTTAAAATGTGAGGTAGCTGCAGTTTTGTGCTCATTGGCTTAGGAGATAAGTGACCTGGATTCTAGACTCAGTCTTTCTAATATTTACTAACTAGGTGACATTGAGAAAGCCAGTTAAACGCTCTAATTTTTTAAAAAAAAATATTTATTTATTTTAATTGGAGGCTAATTACTTTACAATATGGTGAGGGTTTTTGCCCTACGTCAGTATGAACCTGCCATGGGTATACATGTGTCCTCTGCATCTTGATTCCCCTCCTCACTCCACACCTTATCCCTCTAGGTGGTCAGAGGCACTGGCTTCTGATGCCCTGCTTCAGACACCAAAATCACACTGGTTATGTTTTACATATTGTAATGCATATGTTTCACTGCTGTTCTCTCAAATCATCCCACCCTCTTCTCCCACTGAGTCCAAACGTCTGATCTTTATGTCTGTGTCTCCTTTGCTGCCCTGTACGTAGGACTGTTGGTACCTTCTTTCTAGATTCCATGTATATGCATTAATTTTTGTCTTCTTTCTGACTTACTTCACTCCATATGATAAGCTCTAGCTTCACCAACCTTATTAGAACTGACTCATATGTGTTACTTTTTATAGCTGAGTAATTTTCCATTATATAGTATATGTACCCCAACTTCCTTATCCATTCATCTGCTGATGGACGCCTGGGTTGCTTCCATAGCACTAGGGTATGTGTGCCCTTTTCAATTTTAGTTTCCCCGAGATGCCCAATAATGGGATTGTTGGGTTTTAAATAGATGGTAAGGTATATGGGCCATTAATTTTGACTCTCTAGAATTTTTATTTTGACTTTTCAGGTTTTGAACAAATTTATTTTTCTAGAGAGATTTATATAGAGAACAAACTAAAAGTATTTTCTTGACAGAAAATGGTGGTAGGTGAAAAGGAAGAGCCTCATATAGAAGACAGGAATAATTTATTCAGGGATAAAAATGTTACAATTTTAAATATGATGGATAAAAACAAAATAGCCTAGAGCATGGAAATAATAGAATCTCCTTTATACCTCGGCTAAGTTTCTAGGAAACAATTTAAAGAATAAGTGAAATTATTAGAATTGAACTACAAATGACAACATAACTGTTAAAGATTAAGATTTTAAACTATGAATTTCTTTTTACCATAGAGTAGTTCTTAACTTTAATAATAAAACCCTATTTGCTTGAAAATACAGGGAACTATATTTTATGTTCTTTATTTAAACTCAGCTTTGCAGTATTATATTGAAATGATAGGCTACAACAATAGGTAATGCCTACCTCTAAGATCAGTTTTCTGAAATTTGATGTTTTTAGGATTAAAGCAGGCCCAGTAGTTGAATGTGACTTAATAGCGAGTAATAAAATGATTCTGCAAATTCATTTTATCTAGAAGAAAATTTCTTTTTGTTGAAAGCAGTGAATATTTCCCAGATAAAATTCATTTCCCTGACAGATAACAAGAAAGTATCTTACTCTACCTAATTTTCCATAGGACCACTTATTCATGTATTGATTTTTACATTTTTCTTACATTACTTTATTTTTGTTAGTACATTATGAATAAATAATGAAATTCAGTTCATAAAACTTACATATAAAGTTACTGTTCCTAAGTAGGTTAAATTTGCATTTTTTTAATTATTCAGGTTGCTTACAAATGTAAATGGCGTTTTAAGTATTAATGATATTGATATGACTACAGTGTAAATTTTTTCCAAAGAAAACATCCCATTTATTTATAGGGTAAGAAATGAGGGCTCTCAAAGTGTTTGTGAGTACTTAAAATGTAAAGATCTCAAGTGTACATGTAAAAGATTCATCAAGTATATCTTATAAGAGATGGATGCATAAACACTTCACAGAGAATTATTTACTTGAATAATTATTGCATTTCTTTATTTTAATAAATTAAAACTCTTTTCCCTCTAAATGATGCTTCCTTAGAAAGGCAATTTGGCCATTGAATAATATTTGCATAACAAAGAAATAGCTCTAGTAAAGTAAATTAAATACTCCCAAATGGGATTTCCTCATATCAGATTTGTAATTTAGCATTTCACTCCAGCTGCAATCTGTCAAGAAGAAACTACAAGCAAGATTATCTGAGTAGATACCAGTTAAGTGACTATTACAGTGGTCCAGTTAAAAGATGATCAGTTAAACTATTTTTGTGGCAATAGATAATAACAATGTCTGTAGATTAAAAAGATGACCTAGGGATAAATTCACACAACTTGTGATATTGCTGCTGCTGCTGCTGCTAAGTCGCTTCAGTCGTGTCCGACTCTGTGCGACCCCATAGACGGCAGCCCACCAGGCTCCCCTGTCCCTGGGATTCTTCAGGCAAGAACACTGGAGTGGGTTGCCATTTCCTTCTCCAGTGCATGAAAGTGAAAAGTGAAAGTGAAGTCGCTCAGTTGTGTCTGACTCTTAGCGACCCCATGGACTGCAGCCTACCAGGCTCCTCCGTCCATGAGATTTTCTAGGCAAGAGTACTGGAGTGGGGTGCCATTGCCTTCTCCGACTTGTGATATTAGAGAAGAGTGAAAAAGGAAGATTTAAAAGAATACATGCAGATTTCTGACTTGGGCAATAAAGTGATATCACTCTCTGATTTAGTAAATATGGAGAAATACTAGGTTTTGGGGCACACTTATGTTCTGATTTAAGACTTGTTGAATTTGAAGTATTTTTGAAACTTCAAGGAAATGTGTCTAGTTTTCAAAGAAGAGTTTGGACCTATTGATGGATGTGTGAGAAACATGTGTATGGATTAAATTACCTAGGAAAATAATATGAAAGAGTTAGATATAGGACCCACAGAAATATTTTGGAGAACTAACTGAAATATTTATCAAAAGCCAAGTGGAGAAAGAGTAACAGGTAAAGAAGATGGAGAACAAATAGCCAGAGAGGAAAGAGACACTTCAAGAATTCAAAACCATGCATAGTAGAAATAAAGACAAATATAGATAAAATGTAAATCTTCCAATAAAGGCATAGTTGAAACACTGATCACTAAATCATCACTGATACCAAATCAGTAGAAATAATTGTGCCACTGGAAGCGTAGAATCTTATGATGGGGAGGTCGCATTTGAGTTTAGGTATTAAAGATGAGCAGCAGTCTGCCTGCATGGCAAGATGAGAAAGCAGTTTAGGAGGAAAGAACAGCATGTGCAAGTGCGTGTGTACATGCTAAGTCATATCCTACTCTTCGCAACTCCATGGAATGCACGGACTGTAGCCCACCAGGCTCCTCTGTCTGTGGGATTCTTCAGGCAAGAAGAATGGGTTGGCATTTCCTCTTCAATGGGATCTTCCAGACCTAGGGATCTGACTCACTTCTCCTGTGTCTCCTGCATTGCAGGCAGATTCTTTACCACTGTGTCACCTGGGCAGCCTTGCATGTGCAAGAGCACACACTAGAAAAGGAAAAGGTCAAGATGCACATTAATGACAAGAGGAGCAATTTGAGTTTAGGTTACAGAGAATGAGGTCGTAGAGTGCCCGTCAATGAAAACTTAGTCTAAGAAAGAAATGGACGCATTGAGCCAAATTTGAGGATTATAGCTCAGGAATAGCATCTCAGAAAGCTCTGAGAACTGGTCTATGTACTAGAAGCTAAGACGCAATTAAATAAGCTTTGTTGAGACAGAGGATCGTACATCAAACTACTGACAGTTTGTATAATCCTCTCAGTGTCGGCACTGTGGGTCATGTGACCCTTTACAAGATCAAGAAGAAATATCTTTTAAGGAGTGTCTTGTTGCTGCTAGAGGATATTGCTGTTTATGGCTGAGAAGGTATTTCTGTTGATGGGGAAGGTTTGGTCAATGCATAATACAGACACATATGCATGGTGTGTGGAGAGAAGAAGCCAAAGGGAAGAAAAAAATTTTGGTTAAATTTCTCTTGTCTGTCTATAAAATATGACTTTTATTTAACACAATCTACCATCAAAGTGATGGTAAAATTTTAGCACCTAAATCCATTACTTCCTTCTTTGTCTTCTAACACAATATATGCAGTTAACAGAGTGATGACTCCCACTTTCTTGCTTGCCTTTAAATAAAATTTTCACACTTCATCCGAAATACAGTATCTTGAAAATATCAATCAATCAACGTTATATCTTGACTGACTAGATTGTTGTCCATGATCAACTACCATTGTAAAATTTAGCATCTTCATATCTATTTAAATTTAGGCAGATAGAAGCTTTTCAAATCCTTATTTTCTCCACATTATATTAAAGACTATTATTTATCTTCTAGCTTGCAGAGTAAATTAAGTCTTCAATCCATTGTATCCTACTTAGCATGAAACCCAGCAGTTTAAATGTGTTTCTGCAAATTATTTTCAAATACACTGACAAGAAATAAAGATCAAATCCATAGTTTATGGATATTAAAAATGCATACAAAATATATGTAATAATTAGTTACCAACATATGAAGATACAGCTCATTAAAGAGCTTCTGGAAAATAACCTGCACAGAAATAATTCACTTTAATATATTACTGATTTTTAAAATGTTTCCTTTCTCATTCTTTATTAATGGGAATATTTGCATTCAAATAGAGATCATTTGTTTTTGAAATTCATCTGCTCCTGCTGCTTATCCCCACCTACTATTTAATCTGCAGTTTATAGCACAAGTACTATTGCAGTGAAAATTATTAGGATGTCACTGAAGTTTATGCCTTCAGGTGAGAAATATGGTACATTTTGAGTGCAGCATAACTGGGAAACTAATGTGTTCATTCAAATTGTTTCAAATTAAAATAAGCAAGGACTGAGAGATTTTAAAAAAATGATACATTGTTTTATCCTAACTGAAATATCTCTGTATGGTCTGTAACTTTTCACAACATGCCACCTGTTCTCCAGAAATATAATCACAATATGATAGACATGATAAAATAATTGCCTTAGAAAACTCTCAAATTGCAGAGCTAGGAGATCAACATGTTGACAATAGCTTTCTATGACTCTATTGTAAGTGTCAATCCCTATTTATGGGATTGAGAGTTACTATTTACTAGAGGTGAGTGTAAATTAAAGTAACACTTCATAGCATTGATATATAGAGGCTTTATGTATTACATATTTGTCAGACATATTTGTAGACTGTTACACTTCTGTTTCTCTAACTGGTGAAGGTTTAAGTTCATTGAGAAAAAATGTGACTAGAGCTTTTTATTGCATTCAGTTCAGTCGCTCAGTCATGTCTGACTCTGCAACCCCATGAACCACAGCACGCCAGGCCTCCCTGTCCATCACCAACTGCCGGAGTCTACCCAAACCCATGTCCATCGAGTCTGTGATGCCATCCAACCATCACATCCTTTGTTGTCCCCTTCTCTTCCTGCCCTCAATCTTTCCCAGCATCAGGATCTTTTTCAATGAGTCAACTCTTCACATCAGGTGGCCAAAGTATTGGAGTTTCAGCTTCAACATCAGTCCTTCCAATGAACACCCAGGACTGATCTTCTTTAGGATGGACTGGTTGGACCTCCTTGGAGTCCAAGAGACTCTCAAGAGTCTTCTCCAACACCAGTTCAAAAGCATCAATTCTTTGGCACTCAGCTTTCTCTACAGTCCAACTCTCACATCCATACATAACTACTGGAAAAACCATAGCCTTGACTAGACGGACCTTTGTGGACAAATAATGTCTCTGCTTTTTAATATGCCGTCTAGGTTGGCCATAACTTTCCTTCCAAGCAGTAAGCGTCTTTTAATTTCACGACTGCAATCATCATCTGCAGTGATTTTGGAGCCCCAAAAAATAAAGTTTGACACTGTTTCCACTGTTTCCCCATCTATTTGCCATGAAGTGATGGGACTGGATGCCATGATCTTAGTTTTCTGAATGTTGAGCTTAAGCCAGCTTTTTCACTCTCCTCTTTCACTTTCATCAAGAGGCTCTTTAGCTCTTCTTCACTCTCTACCATAAGTGTGGTGTCATCTGCATAGCTGAGGTTATTGATATTTCTCCCGGCAATCTTGATTCCAGCTTTTGCTTCCTCCAGCCCAGCATTTCTCATGATGTATTCTGCATATAAGTTAAATAAGCAGGGTGACAATATACAGCTTTGACGTACTCCTTTTCCTATTTGTAACCAGCCTGTTCTTCCATGTCCATAGCCTAATGACAAAACCAAATGTTATATTGTGTCCCATTTCAGTGCAAAACTACTAATCTAATGAAAATGCTCTTGTTCTAAGCAATATGCTCTTAGCGTTACTGTTGAATACCATGGAAATGCACTCATTAATATTATTTGGCAGGAGAAATGAAAGCTAACAGCTTTTCCTTAAAATTCTGATCAAGTGTACAGTTCAGAAAATAAACTAACAAAACAAAGTGTATTTCTGCTAAGGTAAATAGAAAGAAAATGTTGGTAGGTAGAGCACATTTGAAATTTGAAGTAGTAGAGGTTAAAAAGTAGATTCAGTAAGTCTCCAGGTTTAGATAAGAAGGGCGGAATATTTTCAAGGGCAGAAAATAAAAAGAAGTTCTGTTTGTAATCAGTTCTCATAATTTTGGTAATTCTTTTGTTATGTAAGAAAAATTCAGTTTACTTTGGCTCATTCAGAAAGAGAACAGTAGTCCCATTTGGTTGGTTGTATAGGTCACACATTTAGCAGTAAATCCTTTCTCGCTCTCTTTGTCTCAGTACGGTCCTCTTTGATAAAAAAAAAAAAAAAATTATCTTCCCTTACATTGGAAGAAGTTATCTTTAAGTAGATTATTTTTACTTTAAAGTGCACTCCCAAAACAGGTAATTTCTCTTCTGAGATTATTGTAAAAGTAGTGTTTTTTCCAAACTGTGATGTAAGGCTTCAAATCAAATTAATAGATCTTGAGCAATATTTTAGGTAATTAGATTAAATGATATAAAATACAAAGAAAATATCAGGTTGTATCACAAATAATCAGGATAGTTATTATACCATGAATATTTTCTTTCAGCTTTTGCATGTAAGTTTGTACATATGTGTTGGGACTCATAGTATATATTATTTTTATTACAGGTCATGATCAATGTTTGAAAACCATTGGTACAGAAAATTATATGCAAATGTGTACAACATAAAGTATTGTTTGAAATGGCAATAATTGTAAATAATCCAAATATTTTTAACAAAATGATGGATAAATATATTTGTCATATAATTGAGTGCTACTCTGTTCTTAAGATAGATATAGGTTTCAAAGAAAATAATACTTCACAATGTAACATTAAATGAGAAAACAAAGAAAATTAAAAAAAAAATTATCAACATTTATGTAAAATTTAACATACATATAACAATTCTATATACTGTGTATATGTGTATGTAAAAATCGAAAGTGTTAGTCACTCAGTCATGTCTGACTTTTCGCCACCCCATCAACTGTAGCTTGCCAGGATCTTATGTCCATGAAATTCTCCAGGCCAGAATAGTGGAGTGCATAGCCATTCTCTTCTCCAGGGAATCTTCCCAACCTGGGGATCAAACCCAGGTTCCCTTCATTGAAGGCAGATTTTTTACTATCTGAGTATATATGTGTATGTGTGTGTGTGTGTGTGTGTATAGAATTGGGAGATTTAAATACCTAATTCATAATGGCAGTTTGCTTAAAGGAAAATTGGTCCCTAGTGAGACTGGAAAGGATACAGAGAAGACTTCCACTGATTCTGTTATGTACGATGTTTGAAAATAAAGGCATATAAAATATAAAATATTAATATTAGAGCTAGCTGGTATGTGTCATATATATGTTATACATTTTTGTATTATATTATCTTGTATAGGTATAATCTTTACTTGAAATAGTTTGTATGAAAAATGTTAGAAAATAAGAATGTAGCAAAGACATAGGGAAGACTGATTATTGGCAGTTAAATGGCATTCAACACCTAAGTTATGCCTTTCAATACACAATCTTGACTCATTGACTTCAAGAGAAAGCATATACTCAAACCTCAAGGAAAGTTTTATTTCTAGGAAGTAAGAAACTTATGTCAAATAATAGAAAATTATTCTCTTAGAGAATAGCATAGAAGTCAGGGTGACAGCTGAATAGCCTGCTTTTTGTTTTCTAATAGTTTTTAGGATTACACTAAACATCTATATTTTTAGAGATGGAAAAGTTGGTGATACTGTGTGTTAACACTCAGGGAATATCAGCAGTGGAAGAGATATATATGAAACACATTTAAGGAGGTGGACTGTGACTGCAATTAGGTTGACATAGTTTCATTTCAGATGAAGTGTGAAGATATCAGAGAATCTATACTGTTTTATACATTTCACTTTGCACACATTTATGCTTTACAGTTGGTGAGCATATTTGGGAGAAAAAGAGTTACTAACTTCATTTTTTTTTTCCTTTTCTCTACAGAACTTTAGATGTGATTATGCACATATGGCAAAAACAAAAATGAACATTATTTGGACAAATGTAAAATCCTAGGAAAGAAAGATTAAAATAAGGTCTCAGTGGAGTTCATCTTAATACTCAGTGGATTTATAAACTTAATGTGTGTGCACCCTCATTTATTCACTTTTTCTACCACACACAGATATACAGATACATGTAAAAGATGTCTTTTACAAAAGTGCTTTAACATAATCTCTTCAAAGTGACCATTTCTATGTTTATTAAAATGAACGGGTAAACGGAATGCCTCCAACAACCTCTCTAAGATCGTTTGTATAATTTTAAGAATCTTTATCAGAAAATTTCATTGCCCTGCATCTCTATTCTCAGTCAATGCCAGGAAAATTTGTATCAGACGAATTTCAGGAATATGTTGCAACTGGGATATGGATTCTGGTTTTTTGGCTGCAGTATATGTGATAAAGTAGCCTCGTTTCCTGGACCAGGGATCGAGCCAGTGGCCCCTGCAGTGGAAATGTGGAGTCGTAACCACTGGAACACAAGGGAAGTCCTAAGATGAGAATTCTTTAATCAATAAATGTTCTACCATAACAGATGGATCCTCTCCTTTTGGTAGTATGCGTACAGAAGACATTTAGAAATAAGATAGCTCTATAAAATAACATATTTAAAAGTAGAGACATTATTTTGCCAACAAAGGTCTGTCTAGTCAAGGCTATGGTTTTTCCAGTGGTCATGTATAGTTGTGAGAGTTGGACTGTGAAGAAGGCTGAGCGCCGAAGAATTGATGCTTTTGAACTGTGGTGTTGGAGAAGACTCTTGAGAGTCCCTTGGACTGCAAGGAGATCCAATCAGTCCATCCTAAAGGAGATCAGTCCTGCGTGTTCATTGGAAGGACTGATGTTGAAGCTGAAACTCCAGTACTTTGGCCACCTCATGCGAAGAGTTGACTCATTGGAAAAGACCCTGATGCTGGGAGGGATTGGGGGCAGGAGAAGAAGGGGACGACAGAGGATGAGATGGCTGGATGGCATCACCAACTCCATGGACATGAGTTTTCATAAACTCTGGGAGTTGGTGATGGACAGGGAGGCCTGGCATGCTGCGATTCATGGGGTCACAAAGAACCGGACACGACTGAGCAACTGATCTGAACTGAACTGAACTGATAAGTCTTATGGGAGAAATTTGCTGTTAAAATTAAAATCTATATGGTGTGTGTGTGTGGGGGGGGGGTGGAAATCTGTAAGCTTTTTAATTTTTTAATGTTAGTAGGAGTTACTGATCCTGATGTCTGAAATCACTCTTTTTAGACTGTTTATGATATGAATCCCATGATCAGGAAAGTTCAAGAGCTAGATCCACACCTTTGTTCTAAAATCAGAAAAGATCTTGTCTAGTAGACAAAGGGTTTCCCAGGTGGCTCAGTGCTAGAGAATACACCTACCAATGCAGGAAAGGCAGGTTCAAGTTCTGTATCAAGAAGACCTTCTGGAGAAGGACATAGTAACTCATTCCAGTAATCTTGCCTGGGAAATCCCAAAGACAGAAGAGCCTGGCAGGTTATAGTCCATGGGGTTGCAAAGCCTCAGACATGACATAGTGACTAAACAACAACAACAAAAAGGAAAACTTTTACCCTTCAACTTTGTCCTAAATCAAAGTGAGGGTTTTAGGAAGCATCAAAGTTTTTGTATTCATAGAAAAGTATGGAGAAGTATTTAAATCAACACATGGTCCTTGTACATGGGAACTTAATTAAGCCATTGCCCTTTATGTCTTTGAGCTGTGATTCCTTTTTTTTTTTGTTGTTGTTGACAAAAAAGGGATTGAAATTTTATCATTTATTCAGTTTTTCCACCACCTCTATGAGTAATCTCATCCACATTCATAATACCATCTGGAAAGTGTCTATTTCAAAATATGAATGTCCGGCCCAGAGTTACCTTAATGCCAGAAATTCACATTCAGCTGTCTCCTTGATATCTTTACTTACAGATCTAGTAAAATTCAAAATGTACATTTGAAATCAAACTCTTCAATATTTCAAGCAAACCCATAAATACACATGGATAAAGACATACCCTAAGCCTTCAAGAGTAAATAACATCACTTCCCGTGCTAAAAGCTGGAAACATAAAAATTCTTTTTATCTCATTCTGCACAGGTAACCCATCAGTGGTTTATACAGATTCTATCTCTAAACCAGTTTCAGCTTTACAACTGTCCATTTCCACGGTCAGGTGCAAGAGCCAGAGTCACTATGTCTCTCCAGAATAAAGCGATGATTTCCCAGTTGATTTTCCACTTAATTTTTTGCCCCCTTTAAATGTATCCTTACCGTACAAGTTATAATTTATTTCATTAAAATATATATCTGATTGAGTCACTCCATGTGTAAAACCCTTAAATATCTGTCATTGCACTTGAATCTAGCCTTTGATTCTCCCACTTTTGATATTGGGAAAAATTGTTATCTATTTCTCTGTGCTCCAGAATCACTGGTCTCTTTTCTCTTAAGGTTTTAGAATATAATGCACTTTAGATCCTCCAAGCTTCTGTGTATGATTTTCTCCTTCCCCTGATCTTTTCGGGCTCCCCCTCATCTTTTTGGTCTCAGTGTCAATTAAATTTCCTTTGATAATCTTTTCCTAATCAGTCTATCCAAATAAAGTTCCTAATTTTTCTCAAACTCATTTCCAGGCTATCTCCCACAATATACTTATTACAATTTGTAATGATTTTATATGTCTGTGTATATATTAATAGTTCATGGATATGTCATCTCTCATAGAGTTCATCTATAGAAAGATTGATGCCATATTTATTCTATTTATTCCTATGTCACCAGCTTGTAACTTAGATCTCGGCAGCAGAGGTACAATAATTATTTGTTGAATAGATTAAGAAATGTCTTCTTTGATGCGTGATTTAATGACCTAACAATTTGTCAAAAGTTTTAATTAAAAATGCATAAAATTTTGTTTGGCTAAGAGGAAACATGTATATTATTTATAATTACTTGTTATATATTAGCATAGCAGATATGTTATACAAAAAGGGAGTTAAGGTGAATTAACTTGAGTCTATAATCACTGTGCATGCGTGTGTGCTAAGCTGCTTTGGCTGTGTCTGACTCTGTGCGATCCTATGGATTCTACCCTGCCAGGCTCCTCTGTCCATGGATTTCTTCAGACAAGAATATTGGAGTGGGTTGCCACGCCCTCCTCCTATAGTCACTACTGACTGGAGTCTATATAGAGAAATTAGAATATATCCATGTGTGAGTACCTGGAAATTCAGAAGACTAGGACTTACTGTGTATTATACATCAATAATTCAATATTTACCATTCTTATGCAGGTTAGACTCTATCCATAGAGTGTTTAAGAATGCAAACTAGCTAAGCTAAGGGGCTGAAGGGTTCTTCAACAATGAAACAGCGACTGATTAGTGCTGATTATAACCTGCCTATTCTTCATTTTTGCTTGCCTCCTACTTCTGCTCCTCTACCATCATCAGATAACAAATGTGGATCAGCCCAAAGGTGCTGGACCACATGGCTGGCAAACAGCAGTAATCAATAGAAGCCTCATTATTGTTCTAGAGTAAGATGCCTGCTGGTGGTTAACCAATTAATCTTTCCCCCAGTAATCAAGAGATTAGTAGTTTTTCTTTATCCATGATTTAAGCTTATATTTGTCCTTTCCCCACACCCTCCCATTACTCTCACTTATCAAGAGCTGACTGTATGTTACTGATATGTCAGTAAATTTCACTTACACAGACTCCCCAGCCCTGCCTCTTTTTCTAATTAACTTTTATAACTGGTGAAACTTCACACTGCTATCAACATGTAATAGTTTTGACACCTGTCCAGGTGAGTAACACAAGCTAACTCATCCTTATTTCTTTTCACTTCTACACCTAAACCTTAATGTAAGTGATTCAGAACCTTTAGAAATGCATCAAAATTATTCTGAGAAAATGAGAAATCATAACTCAATATCTATTAGGTAAATTTGTAAGAAAAATTTTTCTTGTATCCAAAGCAGAGTTTTTCAGATATTGTCTTTAGATTGTCTTCATCAAGAATTAGCTATGCTGGGAACTATAATTGGCAGTTAAAAATTCCACTTCAGTAAAACTATTTACATAAAACTTTGTGAATTAACACTTTGTGAATGAACTGAAGGAAATGTTGGGAGGAGTCCGATTTCATCTATTTTCTAGATCTGGCCTCAAAGTGATTACTTATTAAATGAAGTTTTTCATAATAAAAGATTTTTAGTTAAAACTTGAACATCTTATAAATTCAAGTCTAATTTGAATAATCTTTGAGAGTTCTCATTTTTGATAGTCATAATATGCCCATGCAATGCCTAACAAAGAATAAGAAGAAAAACATTCTCTTCTGTGTTCTTAACTCATGGATATTTGGAATTATATTAGAGCAAGCATAAACCAAAAATCACCATAAACACTTTCTTAATAATCAGTAATATTTCGGAAGATGTAATATGTACTATGTATGCATGAAATGTTTTATATGTGTATATATATATATACAGCTTTAGGTGGCAAAGGTGAGTTTCAGACTTATGCAGGCTATTCCAGAGCCACTAGGCACCACTCTTTTTTACTATAATTAGTAGTTGTTAATTATTAGGTTTTCTCTGTCATGTAAGTGCTATCGTATATTACTATGAATTTCTCATCTCATCTCTCATGATCAGATAATAATTCATAATGAAATGTCTTATTGGGTTATGCTCTTGAATGGTATGTAATAGAAGAATGGTTAATAACCAAAAATTACATATCAGAGAGACTGCGTTGAAACTCCAACTGTGCAGGAATTGCAATGCAATTTTTAGCAAGTTATTAAACCTTTCTAATCCTCATTTTTCATAGAAAGACTAAAATCTCTTTTCAGGGTTGTGACAAAATTAAATACAAGAATATGTGCGAAGTACACTTTGTGATATTTGAAAAGAGGTTAAGAAATGAGAATTACTCATATATCATTTATAGTAATGATAATTTAACTTAATATGCATTTTCAGAGGTTTAGCCCAGAAATTATTGAAATATAATATTTCATAGAAACTCAGTTTACAAAAAGGATAAAGTGCAGTTATTCCGACTGAAGTGGGAGTGAAAGAAAACGGAGCCCTGCCACTTTACCATCATCTTTTACCCTCAGTCCTGTGAGGCCCAGTGTCTGTAAGAAATCTGCACTAGGAAACCCCAAAGTACAATCTGAAAGGACTGAACTGAATGACCTCTCTTATTCGCTAAACATGGTATGTCATAGTGAACTAACTATTCCACCCTAACATTAGTTTATGATCATGCTTGCATTGTCTGAGGCTGGAACGCCCTAAAGTAATAAGACAACTGAGAAATTTAAGAGTATTAAAAGTAAGCTAGCTGATATATCGGATTCCAGGGACGAAGTAGCCATTAGAATACAAGTGTTATCTCCCAATGAGCAATGACTGCAATGTAGAATACAATTTGCTTGTTAATATCATTTTATGTATGCAAAAAAATCACATATGAAAGGATAGATTGCTGGGGAAAGGGAAGAAAGGAAGGCAAGGAGGAAAGGAGGAGAGAGAGGAGAAGGAGGAGGAAAGAGGAAAAAGAAGGAAGGAAAGGAAAAGAGGAAAGAAATAATTTTCTATTTCAAGTTATGTTTCATCGGATAGAATGCTGATTATGGAGACAGAAAACTTGGGTTCAAGTTCAACTCTATATTTTAATTACACTGGACCAAGGACAACACATAGACTCTTAGCCTTAGATTTCTCATCTGTTAAATGAATGGATATGATTAGACAATTATGCCACATAAATTTGACAAGAATAATAGAATAAATATGAAAGAAATTTATAATTATTTACCAAGTCTGATGGTTTTTTTTAAAGCCATTAATTCTTTCTTACAAGTTCTGATAACCATCAGCTAAAGTAATCTGATCAAAACAATTTCCTAAAAATCCTTAACTTATAATTGAGCCCTATAAAAGTGATAAAATGAATAAAATAGGTGTAGGTATGGTCAGATGGATGTATTCATTGCTAAGGATGACTTGAATTTTTTTTTTTTTTGCTCATATGCTTCACTTCTTTTAAGAATTATTTATATAATTTTTGCTGTGTAACCAGATTACAAACATTGTCAATTCATGATGACTCCAGGAGATATAGACTTTTATGGGCACAAAGACATAATCTGGGATAGATTGAATGCTCCTTCATCTCTTAAAGTAAATAAAACAGCAACAAAAAAACAAAACATGAATATCATAGTGCATAGTTGCTCAGTCCTGTCTGACTCTTTGCAGCTCCGTGGACTGTGATACAGCCTGCGGGCTCCTCTGTCCGTGTGATTCACCAGGCAAGAGTTTTGGAGTGGGTAGCCATTCCCTTCTCCAGGGGATCTTCCTGAGCCAGAGACTGAACCCTGATCTCCTGCGTTGCAGGTGGATTCTTCGCCCTCTGAGCCACCAGTGGGATCCCCATGGATATCATGAATGCCTGCATGCAAAGTCGCTTCAGTTGTGTCCACCTCTTTGCAACTCCATGGACTGTAGCCCACCAGGCTCCTCTATCCATGCAATTTTCCAAACAAGAATGCTGGAGTGGGTTGCCATTTCTGACTCCAGGGGACCTTCTCGACCTAGGGAGGGAACCTGCATCTCTTATGTCTTTTGCATTGGCAGGCAGGTTCTTTACCACTGGCACCATCTGGGAAGCCCAATGAATGAATATCATAGGTGACCTATATTCATTAATCCAGTAAAGAATTAAATAGAAATGTTATATAGAAATATTACATAGTGAATTAAGATATAACTTTCCAATGGAGACAGACAATAAAAGTTGTAAGTGCCTGTTGTATTAATTTGCTGGCTTTTCAATTTGGGACATTCCCAAATAAGTCCCATTATATCAGTCTTCATAAAACAAACAAGGAGTTCTATCATGTCACTGATGTCGAAAGAACAAGATATAGCTGAGAGGTAATATATCAGAAGCTTCTGAGTGTTCAGTAACAGGAATAAATATAATTAAAAATATTAAAGAACTGATTAAGCAACTAGGTGGATATGCATTTGATTTTCAATATTAATTTATTTCAGTGAGAGCCATTCATATGTTTTTGGTATAAACTATGCTAGTCATTTAAAATGGTAACTCTAGCTTTAATGGTTTATTGGAAAAATAGTGTTGTTGATTTTTTTTTTTCTTAATCCCCCTAATTTCTAGAATCCCAACATATTCAGTAGTATTCAACTCCAGGTCACTATTTGACTTTTTTCTATCGTGGCTTCTGGCAATTGTGCATTCCATTTTTATTAATGAGTGTTCAGATGTATCGAGTATCCTGACTAAACTTCTCTGGCCCTGATATCTCAGAGTTGAAAAGAAGTGCCACGATGATTTGAATTATTGGAAGCTATAAAAACTAAACATTTAGTTTGGATGACGAATCTAATCAATATTCTGTACTTTCTTTGTTCTGGCACGGCTTAGTATTCATACAAGCCCACCAACATAATTGTGAAGACCACTAATCTGCTTCCCTGGTAGCTCAGACAGCAAAGAATCTGCCTGAAATCCAGGAGACCCTGGTTCCATCCTTGGGTGGGAAAGATCCACTGGAGAAGGAAATGGCAACCCACTCCAGTATTCTTGCCTGAAGAATCCCAAGGACAGAGGAGCCTGGTGGGCTACAGTCCATGGGCTTGCAAAGATTCAAACACAACAGAACAACTATCTTTCCTTTTTCTTTCTAATATTAACTATTTCATAATTCTCAGTTTCTTTAGATACAAACTGAACATTCTATTACCCAATTTTCAGTGTTATTAAGAACATTAAGTGAGACAACAAATGCACATATATCAAAATACATCAGGCGTTAATGGACCCTGTGAAACATTTATTATATGCAATAGAATATATAGCACTGGTAAGTAGATAAGCGCAATCCATATACCTTGATACTCTTGACATAGAAGGATTTCAGTATATACATATATATAATTTTCACTATAGTATATATATATATATATTTTGTCTTTCTTCTCAGTGGTTTATGCTACCAAACATTAAAACCTAAAATTGCTAGCTAGGAATCTTAATTTTATTAAATATTAAGTTCCATCCTAGGATTTCTTTAAATTCCGCTAGGAAGTAGTTTTAAAGATGAAAAGCTTGGAGCTGCTCTATCTTCTATGCACATGGTGTTTTCCAAAACAATGTCAGCCTCCCTAAGAGCACTTCTGAAGGTGTTAGATGATCAGCTTGTAATCTGTTTGTTCAATCGATTGTTGACCAATGAATTGTTTACAGAGGATGTAGCTAATATTTTATTTTAATAAAAGTCACATTTGATTTGGAGTGTCAGAATTTGTACTCATGATGGCATTAATCAAGTATATATTAATCTATTCCCCCAAAGCATAATTTTATTGACGACTAAGTATAAGCTAATCTGGAGAGTGTGTGGTAACTTGGTGACAGTTACAGCACAGCTTAACTCAGCAATCATTCTGATATATTTTGTAATTATTTTCAATCATAGATATTCTACAGTTCTTGTAAATGCCAAGCTCAAAACCTGGGACATCACTCTCTGATTTAATAATCATATTGTTGAGAAGTTCAATCTAGAAAGGAACACTGCCGAGCTGAAAGTGTCTCTGGGTAAGTGAATAAAGGTCTCTTTTATACACATGTGTTTCCATCTTCTTATTCTAACTGCTGTTTTGAAAATTAGTGTTACTGATCACAATGAGGGGTGGGAACAGAGTATATCTTCTGTTGCTATTAAAGCAGGGAACTCCTCAATTTTTCTTCCTTTTTTTTTTCTTTGCCAATGTTCTCGCATCAACAGCATAAATAAATGGCAGTAAAGAAATCTATTTCTCTGGATATATGTATATCTGTATAAAAATAGAACTCCAAACTCTTAAGACAACTTTGATTCTCTTTGATAATTTATTTTAATCACTTGAGGAAAAACATTTCCATTTTAAACCATGTGGCAGAATTTTTCTTCCCTCAGAGAACAGTGCTTGTTTAGCAAAACACCTTAATGTGCCATTTGGATTGTTTGGCCAGAGCTTGGTGGGCAATGAAATGGATTATGTTATTTTTAAAAACAGAAGGAAAATTTGATGTTTCCTCCAATTTTCTGGTGATAGAAGAAAGAGTGAATATATTTGAGAGAAAATAATTATCACAATAAATAACTGTCTGAGACTATGCAGATATAAGTTAATAGCTCTCAACCTTGTCAGAATCAACGCTGTATTTTTATTTCTTCTATCATAAATATTTTAATACATTCTACTGAGATACAATTTAACTAAGTGGAAATAATTTAAGCATACAGTTTAATGAGTTTTTATAAATGTGTGTATATCTCCAAGCTGGTAAAGAATCGTCCTGCAATTCAGGAGATCTGGATTTGATTCCTGGGTCAGGAAGATCCCCTGGAGAAGAGATAAGCTACTCACTCCAGTATCCATGGGCTTCCCGGTGGCTCAGATGGTAAAAAATCCACCTGCAATGTGGGATACCTGGGTTTGTTCCCTGGGTTGGGAAGATCTGCTGGAGGAGGGCATGGCAATCCACTCCAGTATTCTTGCCTGGAGAATCCCAAGGGCATAGGAGCCTGGTGGACTACAGTCCATGGGGTCACAAAGAGTTGGACTTGACTGACCAAGTAAGCACAACACAGCATGTCTCTAAGCACCACAAAAATTAAAACATAGAACAATTATTCTTGTCCGATTCTTTGTGAACCCATGGACTGTAGCCCGCCAGGCTTCTCTGTCCACGCAATTGCCTGTGTGAGATATTGGAGTGGGTAGTCATTCCCTTCTGCAAAGATAGAACATTAGCAGAACCTGGAAAAGTAGGCTTCTATTTCACTGCAGTCAATCCTGATATGACTTTTACCATACACTTTTGATCTATTTTTTTCACAATAATAATTTTATCTTTTATTGAATTTTATATAAATACAATCCCACAGTGTGTTCTTTAAACATAACTTTTTTTTTACTTAGTATGTTTTTGAAGTTCATCCATGTTGTTACAACACCATCAATATTTAATCACAAATATTTCATAAGGCTCCATTTCTACAGTAAAATAAGATACATAGATTAATCCTTAATTTCAGTAATTTGTATAAATACATATGTAATGCAAATGTAAATGCACAGACATGTCCAGTATCATGAAATAGCCAGATGATTTTTGCCTATGATAGAAATGACAAACTGACCCTGTCATCATTATAAACTCTCTTTTTATTCCCTCGTGAGATAATCACTACAGATGGTGACTGCAGCAATGAAATTAAAAGACACTTACTCCTTGGAAGGAAAGTTATGACCAACCTAGACAGCATATTAATAAGCAGAAACATTGCTTTGTCAACAAAGGTCCATCTAGTCAAGGCTACGGTTTTTCCAGTGGTCATGTATGGATGTGAGAGTTGGACAATAAAAAAAGCTGAGCACCGAAGAATTGATGCTTTTGAACTGAGGTGTTGGAGAAGACTCTTGAGAGTGCCTCAGTCCATCCTAAAGGAGATCAGTCCTGGGTATTCATTGGAAGGACTGATGTTGAAACTGAAACTCCAATACTTAGGCCACCTGATGCAAAGAACTGACTCACTGGAAAATACTCTAATGCTGAGAAAGATTGAGGGCAGGAAGAGAAGCAGACGACAGAGGATGAGATAGTTGGATGGCACCCCCGACTCAATGGACATGGGTTTGGGTGGACTCTGGGAGTTGGGGATGGACAGGGAGGCCTGGCGTACTACAGTTAATGGGGTCGCAAAGAGTCGGACACGACTGAGTGACTGAACTGAACTGATAGTATTTGTTTTAAAATCTAGTTGTTGTTTTTTTTTTAATTAAGTATAGCTATTTCAGTTTTATTTTGATTAAACTTAACATTGCATACATTTTTTTCTTAAATCATGTTACCTTTAACTCAGTTCAGTTCAGTTCAGTTCAGTCACTCAGTCTTGTCCCACTCTTTGCAACCTCATGGACTGCAGAACGTCAGGCCTCCCTGTCCATCACCAACTCCCAGAGTTTACCCAAACTCAGGTCCATTTACTCGGTGATGCCATCCAACCATCTCCTCCTGCCTTCAATCTTTTCCAACATCAGGGTCCTTTCCAATGAGTCAGTTCTTCACATCAGGTGGCCAAAGTATTGGAGTTTCAGCTTCCTCATCAGTCCTTCCAATGAATTGAAATCAGGATTGATTTCCATTATGATTGACTGGTCGGGTCTCCTTGCAGTCCAAGAGACTCTCAAGAGTCTTCAACACCACAGTTCAAAACATCAATTCTTCTGTGCTCAGCTTTCTTTATAGTCCGCTTCTCACATGCATGCATGATTACTGGGAAAAACCATAGCTTTGACTAGACGGATCTTTGTGGGCAAAGTAATGTCTCTCCTTTTAATATGCTGTCCAGGTTGGTTGTAACTTTTCTTCCAAGGAGTAAGTGTCTTTTAATTTCATGGCTGCAATCACCATCTGCATTGATTTTGGAGCCCCCAAAAATAAAGTCTGTCACTGTTTCCACTGTTTCCCCATCTATTTGCCATGAAGTGATGGGACCAGATGCCATGATCTTAGTTTTTTGAATGTTGAGTTTTAAGACAACTTGTTCACTTTCCTCTTTCACTTTCATCAAGAGGCTCTTTAGTTCTTCACTTTCTGCTATAAGGGTGGTGTCATCTGCACATCTGAGGTTATTGATATTTCTGCTGGAAATCTTGATTCCAGCTTGTGCTTGTTCCAGCCCAGCGTTTCTCATGATGTACTCTGCATATAAGTTAAATAAGCAGGGTGACAATATACATCCTTGACGTACTCCTTTTCCTATTTGGAACCAGTCTGTTGTTCCATGTCTAGTTCTAACTGTTGCTTCCTGACCTGCATACAGATTTCTCAAGAGCTTCCTTTCATATTTAAATTGTGTTTTTTATAGGCAACCTATGGTTGGGTATTGCATTTTTATCCAATCTGACTTTTAATTGGGCTGTTTAAACCAGTTATATTTAGTGTGATTTTGCATATATATACATATTATTTATATATATACATGTTATTTATATATATAAATAATTTTGTATATTTGTTTTTTGCTGTGCTGTGTTCATTTTTGTGTGGGCTTTTCTCTAGTTTCAGTGAGTATGGATGCTCTCTAGCTGCAGGATGCATTCGCTTCTCTTGTTGTGGACACAGGCTCTAGGATTTGAGCTTCAGTGGTTGCGGCACTTGGACTCAGCAGTTGCAGTCCCTGGGCTCCAGAGCACAGGCTCAATAGTTGTGGCAAATGGGCTTAGTCGCTCCATAGAATGTGGTGTCTTCCTGGACCAGGGATTGAACCCATGTCCCTTGCACTGGCAGGTGGGTTCTTTACCATTGTGCCACCAGGGAAGCCATAGTGTGATTGTTGATCTAGTTATCATTGCTATTAGTTTTCTTTTTGCCCCTTCTGTTCTTTGCCCCCTTTTCCATTTCTGCCTTCTTTTGTATTTTTTTCAATGATTCCAATTAATCTCTATTTTTGGCTATAAAAAAATCTTTTTTGGGTTTTTGCTTTCAGTATGCCTACTAACATCTCATTTCAAGTATATATTTATTATTATTTAATTTCTTGAATCTGAAATTATAGTTCTCATCAAATTTGGAAAATTGTAGGGCATTATTTCTTCAATGGATGTTTTATTGTCTCCTTCTGTCCTATCTTTTGGGGACGCCAAAGTACCCATTGTCGGGGACCCCAAAAGGTGTGCACCTACTTGTATCAAGCCAACTGAAATTGCCTCACAGATCACTAATAATCTTCATTGTTAACGTTTTCTCTGTGTGATAATTTAGATAGTTTCTATTGCTATTTCATAAGTTCACTATTTTTTCTTCTGAAATTTCCTATCTGAGTTTAATTGTATTCCTATGTGACTTGAATTTAATATTTTAGTGTGTTTTCTTCTCAGTCATTAAAGTTTTCATCTCTAGAAATTTTATTTTGACTCAATTTATTTTTCAGTTTCTACTTTGCTTTTTAACATATCAAATATGGTTTTAGTAACTTTTAATATCCTTATCTGTTAAATATAACATCTGTGTTAGTTCTTGATCAAAGGTTGATTGATTGATTATTTTCCTATAGTTTGATTTCGCTGCTTCTTCCCATTACTAATTATCTTTAATTAGGCTGTGAACTCTACCTAGTTGGATATTAGAGCACTAGATATTATTATATCCCTGTAAATATTTTGGACTTCTCTCTAGGACAGAGTTATTTTATTTGATCAGTCAGTGTGATCTTCTCAGCGTGATCCCTGCTTTTAAGATGTACTTGGCAAAAGTCAGTCCGTGTTTAATCTTGACCTAATTATTTCCTACTACTGAGGCAAGACTTCTCTGTGTACCCGACCCAATGCTCAATGGATTATGAGAGCTTTCCATCTGGCTGGGAAAAATAAGCACCCACCATGTGTTTATGCCAATTATGTTTCTTCTAATCTTTTTGTAGGTTTTCTTTTTTTTTATATATATCAAGTAGTTTTCTTACATGCGTACACTAATAATCCTCGGCTGAATATTTGAGAAGGGCCCTCTGCAGATCACTGGCATTGTTTGTGAGCTTTACCTCTCAGGTACTTTGTCCACTAAACTCTAATTACTGCCTCGTCACACCTAGAATCCTCAGCTCTGTCTTCTAAAGTCAGGGGTCTGCTTAAATCTGCATGGATTCTTTTCCCTATGCTTCAGCCTGGAAAATGTCTCCAATAGTAAGCTGCAGTAGTCATAGGGCGTCCCTCGTTTCCTGTCTCTCTGGGGTGTCTCTCCTTTGTTTCTCAGTGTTGAGTATCTCTAACTTTGCTATTTGATAAATTTGGTTTAGTTTTTCTGGTTGTTTCAGATGGGAGAGAAATTCTAGCACAGCTTAATTCATTTTAGCTGGAAGCAGAAGTCAGGTTTTTTTTGGGTTTTGGTTTTCATAATAGTTTTTGGGCATAGTGTTCTAGGTTGACAGTTTATCTCAGTACTTAAAGAAAATTTCTTTTTTATCTTTTGACATCGTATTATTTCTTGAAGAAATAGCATTGGTTATTTTTTTTTTTTTTGCATTGGTTATTTTTTAACCCTGCAGATATACTATAACATGTCTAAATGTGTTTGAGTTTATAATTGTTCTTGATTTCGTAAAAGCTCTTGAT
The DNA here is from genome assembly GCF_019320065.1 of Cervus canadensis. NCBI lineage: Eukaryota > Metazoa > Chordata > Mammalia > Artiodactyla > Cervidae > Cervus > Cervus canadensis. Next base: position 7,466,755 of record NC_057411.1, read on the forward strand.
TTTATAATTTGGCATCATTTGTGTTTTTGAAAACTCTGAACCATTAACTTCTGAAATATTGTTTCTTTCTCATTTCCTCTCTCTTGTTTTTGAGGACACAAAATACCAGTATGTTATATCATGAATTGTGTTTCCTTCATCTCTCTCACTTGACTCTGAGGTTTAAACTTTTTAAGTCTTGTCATGCTTGCTTTGCATATTTATCTATATATTTTTCAGTTTTCAGATGATCTTTTCTATTGTGTCTAATCCATGTTAAACCCATCTATTAAATGAATAAATTCACCTATAAATTTTTCAAATCTAAAATTTTTATTAAATATTAAGTTAGTTTCCATTTGACTGTGGGAATTCTCAAACTTTTCCTATGCTGTATTTCAGAATCCACATCGGATAACTCTATCTTCTGCTTATCCTCCCTCCTGGTATCAATTTCGTTTACTTTGGATAGTGTGCTGACTGTCTTACAGAGGTAAATGGGAGTCTGGGCCATTGCCCTCTTTTCCAGGATATGTTATGTGATTGGCTTACTTGCAAACCACGTCACCTTTATCCCATCAGGACTTATTTTGAAGCTAGGCATCGGTCCTTCTGATGTATTACTTATGAACTGACACAAATCTGTCTTTTTAACTCTCAAATCCTTTACAGTATGAAAAAGTGAAAGTCTTAGTCGCTCAGTCATGTCTGACTCCTTGAGACCCCACGGACTATAGCCCACCAGGTTCCACTGTCCATTGAATTTTCCAGGCAATAATACTGGAGTGGGTAGCCATTCCCTTCTCCAAGGGGTTTTCCCAACCCAGGAATCAGAACACAGGTCTCCTGCATTGAAGGCAGATTCTTTACCATCTGAGCCGCCAGGAAAACTCAAGTACTCATGAATGATGTTCTTGGCCACAGTTTCACATCTCTCTACTTTGGCATCTACCATTCCATTTACCTGAAATATCATCCCCCATTTTTAGAAACATCATACTCAATTTTTACAATTTCAGATTAAATGTCACCTACTCTGTAATACCTTCCCTCTCACCACGGCCTGAGCAAATAGCTTAGTTCTCTAGGTTCTCATAGGTTTTTTAGCAAAATTGCTTGACTCATACTTTCACATTCTATTATTAGGTATCTCTTATACCTTTATAATATGAGCTGTTTGAAGAAAGAACTAGGTCAAAGTTCTAACTGTAATAGAGGACCCAAACCTCAAAATCTTTATGTCCCCAATGTGCAACACATTACTTGAAATATAGTAGCTTGCCTAATAGTGGTGGCTGAATTGTGGTCCTGTGGTTTCATTGCTGTATTCTTTAGTACATTTTACACCTTGAAGCATTCTCTGGAAATGTGCTTCTGTGATCTCTGACCAAATCTAACTGGAACACTTCTGTATTAAAGGACTGTGAATCCCTAGGCAGTGATTTCAGCATGCTTCCACTCTTATGCCAAATCTAAACCATATGCTGTCAAAAGCATTGCCCTAGGGTTAAAATCAGATCCTGAAAAATTAAGTGTTTCCATGAATTTAGGCTAATTCCCAGTAGTTATTCTTGTTCCAATTCCTGCTTTCAAATGATTAAAAAAGATACAGCAAAGTAGGTTAAAATGTCTGTTTTCATATACATGTTGAAAAAAATCCTTTTTAGTAGGAACATATGTACTTAAAACTTGAGCTCAGATTTAATTGGTTCTCTAAGAAGTCAAAACGTATCTAAGAAGTTAAGTGGGTGGCGGGAGAGCTTGATTGAAAGAAGACATATGAACAGAAAAAAAATCAGACCAATCTACTTGGGCCTGGAACCAAACCAAGTTATGAGAGGAAATGTGAAAAGTTAAATAGAGACTGGAGTCTAGAATAAATGACAGCAAACACTAAGTAATGTGCTTTTGAAGATGCCATTACTGCCTAGCATGAGAAGGCATATCTTCCAGGTGGAGACAGGCAAAACATGTAGAAACTGCAATCACTCTAGTCACTCAGGGAAGTAAAAAATGCCAAAGAGAAATCTCAGCAGATGAATGTTCTTTGTTTATTCCTGGAGAAATCTGACAAGAAAAATTTTGGGGTTAAAATTTGGTATAAATTTGATTCTGCGTTTTTGAACACTCAAATTTAACTTTATCATCCATCCCACCCTAGATATATAAGTATACACATGTACACAGATACACACACCATTTCAGTGATTGCCCAGGACTCTCAGAAATTAAAAAATAAATAAACAAAAATGCAATAGTACTAAAATTGAACTATCTCAATAGGACCTCCAATGGCCTGCGTGACATGAAATTGTCAATTTCTTCAACCCTACCTCAATATATGCTCCCCATAGATTGCCTATTGCAGTCACAGTGACTTTCATACAAATTCATAGCCTCTTCCTACTCCCTCTTTCCTTTACTTTATAAACTGTAAATTGTATTGCAGACCACATCTAAAGCTTCCTAACAGAACTTTCCCTGAAATCACTAAGTCATCTGCCTATGATAAACTGTGATAATATTAGTTTAATTTCTTTGTAATATTATCAAGAGCTTCCCTGGTGGCTCAGACAGTGAAGAATCTGCCTGCAATGCAGGAAACCTGGGTTTGATCCCTAGATTGGGAAGATCCCCTGGAAAAGAGAATGGCTACCCATTCCAGTACCTTTGTCTGCAGGATTCCCTGGAGAGAGGAGTCTGGCAGGCAACATACAGTTCATGGCGTCTCAAAGAGTCGGACACAACTGAGTGACTAACACTTTCACTTTCAACACTTAATTATATCATTAGCTGAACTAGATGATAAACTCCATCAGTAGAAAGACACTGTATCTTTCTATTTGCTTACCATGGTCTTCTTAGAACCTAGTATAATGCACAGCACATCTGGGTTCAGTATAGAAAGAACTCAAGGAAAGAGAATATTTAGTGAAAGAGATTAAAACGGAGTACAAGTTTAATATCCCTGATATACTATAAAAGGTGTACTTGGATACAACACAACTAGCAGAAAGATGGCCTATATAAGGCTTTGCAAAGTCTGAAAAAAATTACTGAGACAGTGATGAAATTGCAGCCTGCAGCAAATGATACCTTTTGCATTTAATTACAAAAATATAGTAATAATAATAAAGAAGTCAAGATTTACTGAAATTTAACATGTGCCAGGAACTTGTCTATACATGGTAACTGCTTATATAAAAGAATTATTATTATCTCTATTTTGATGTGATAATGTTGAACAACACAGAGTTTCTTGTCTGGAAACATGCCTGAGTTACACTTAAGACATAGCTTTGCTTAAGTATGAACCCAGGTATTAGTATATAGCATATATTCTTTGGGCTTCCCAGGTGGGCTAGTGGTAAAGAACCCACCTGCCAGTGCAGGAGATGTAAGAGATTCAGGTTCACTCTCCATTTTGGGAAGGTCCCCTGGAGAAGGAAGTGGCAACACACTCGTTTCTTGCCTGCAGGACCCCATAGACAGAGGAGACTGAATCACAGAGAGTCAGACACGAGTGGAGCGACTTAGCACTAGCCCTAGCACATATATTCGTTTAGAATTGTATTATAATTTCATGAAGATCCACTCACACTATGTAAATAACACAAACATAAACTTTGGTGAAAGACTGTACAAGCTACAGTCAATCTTTTGAGCCACCCATGGCTATTACAATGTAAAAACAGTATAAGAGTACAGCATTAGAATCTATTGTAAATGCTTATTAACATGTTTGTCTTTTCTACTAGGTTTATTTTCCTTAAGATCTGGGATTATGTCTTATTCAACTTTACATTACAAAAGCCATATTATACTTCATGTAAAGTACATGCTTAATAATGATGGTTTAGTAAATATTCAAGAGCACAGAGTTTTTAAATAAGATTTGTTCACTTTCAAAGTCAATTGAGATTACTTCCCTTAAGGAAAAGAACAGTGTGTGTGTGTGTGTCTGAGTTTGTACAGGAACAAAGGTCATCAAATATTATTCCTAAACATGATCATTATATTTTAAATGTGCATGCAATAAGTATGTCGTGTATTTGTTCACTTAAAACACTATGAAAACCTCATTCAGAAGAGGAAGAGAACCTACCTGACCAGTTTCCTTCTTCTGAGTTCTGCTTAGCAAATTAACACCCAAAACATGAATCCACAAAAAGGAAATTAGTAGATATTGAACAGCAAGAAGGATATTAACAATGAATTATATATTAAATCATCTTAAAGTAATAATTGAACAATAATAGTAGAAACCCTATTTTTCTTGTGCTTTGAAAAGAGACAACAGCAATTTAATTTTTGACTATCAGAAAATGTAGGATCATCTCCAGCAGCTGAGATACTAATTAAAACTGTTTCACCTGTTTTTTCATGCCCATGATTTCTAGTTGGAGCCTATCGAATAAAGAGAAAACTAACACAAATTTATCATTTTGCATTTTATGTGTTAAATGAGTGTCTCAGTGCACTTAAATTTTTTACATATATAAAAATTATTCTTTCCTTCTTTTATACTAGATATAGCATCAACTATTTGATATTAAAAAGAATTCCAGACTCTTGATTGATATTTATTGTCAATATTTTTCTAGAGATTTGGTACTGTAAATAATATCTGTAATAGATTTGAAGATCTGTACTGTGGAGAAAGCACACTTCCATTTATCCACACATAAATAATCTCATATTATTCTGGAAGAGTCACTGAGATCAGTTATTTGGAATGAGAAACATAAAGACTACAGCTTCATAAATTACTCAAATTTCAATCTGTAAAATTAAAAATGAGGCGGACATATGCTCAATTAATTCTCTAACATTTTCCTGTGACAGTAGGAAAAAATTCTGAGGATATTAGAGAGTCAGAGGACCTGGGTCATCTGGTGGAGGACTGTGAACAAAAATAAGTGTTCAAAACAGAAATTCAGATCCATCCCATGTTGTGAAATAAGAAGATGAATTACTTTTATATAGAGACCATAATAAAGTAAGTTCCTTATTGTAGGTTACTGTCTAGAACGCTTGTTTCATGGATTTTATCCACTAGAGTCTTTTATTAGATGTGTCTTTTGTAAATATTTGTTCCATATGTGGCTTACCTTTTCATTGTCTTAATGGTGTTTTTTGAAAAACCAAAACTATTTAATTTAAATGAAATACATCTTATCAGTGTTCCTTTTATAAATGGTGCTTTAGTATTGTATGAAAAAGTCATTCCCCAAACTGAAGTTACCTATTTTCTCCAGTGTTGTCTTCCAGAAATTTTACAGCTTGCTTTTACACTTGGGTCTGCAATTCAAATTGATTCGATTTTGGTGAAAGCTATAATAAGGTCTGTGTCTGGATTTATTTAACTATATGTGAAGTTCAGGTCCCATCACCAAGTAAAAGTATACACATTATATCTCCAATTATGGCATTATAGTCGTATCATCATATCGTTTAGCTTGGGAAAAGTTTAAAAATGGCTCATGACTGACTTAGTCAAAATCTGTAATAAGGCTTTAGATTATCTAGCAGAAGTATCTATTCAAACATCATCTTAATTGATCTTGAATATTTCTTTCCCAAAGTGGGATATTACTATCTTTTTAATGACAAGAAACATATGCAAGCAGCTCATACAAATCAACAGCAGAAAAACAAGCGACCCAATCAAAAAGTGGGGGAAAAAAAAAACTAAAAAGCTGTTTCTCCAAAGAAGACATACAGACGGCTAACAGACACGTGAAAAGATGCTCCACACTTGTTGGTCCTTTAATGGACCGGAACCTGGGGGTCCGGAGTCGAGGATAAGAAAGTAAGAGAGAGAAAGAGGCTGACATCCCCTGGTTTACGCGGAAAGCCAATAGAGCCCTGTTCTTGGGCTCGCGCTATTGCACGTGGGCACCGGGCGCCCTCTCGAGTGGGTGAAGGCACAGGCGCCTTCTCGAGAGGGTCTTAGAAGCCCGGGCAAGAAAGTGAGCTCAGCGGGCCTCTGCGCTCCAAGAAATTAGCCAGAAATAGAGAGAGAGAGAGAAAGACAGACAGACACGGGGACCCAAGCTCTGATGGAGAAAAGGTGTTTCAATCAACAAGGTTTGGGCATATATAAGGTAGTTATTCTCAGCAAAGATAAAGATTAAAATTCCAGATTTACAAAACATAACGCGATCCCTATCAAAGAGAGAGTTGCAAACAATCACCTTTTACCGTATGGTTCATAAAAAGGAAGAGGGTACTTATCACTGTAATGAGAAATGCCTGGATTCCTCAGCCCCAGGAAAGGCGTGCCTCTCCCCTTAATTTCTGAATATTCAGGAATCAATAAGGGCCAGAGGGTTCCTGACAGATCCAAAACATCACACAGGAAGCCTCTTGTTAAATGCTTCCTGACAAACACTGCTCATTATTAGAGAAATGCAAATCAAAACTACAATGAGATATCACCTCACACCAGTCAGAATGGCCATCATCAAAAAGTCTGCAAGCAATAAATGCTGGAGAGGGTGTGGACAAAAGGGAACGCTCTTGCACTGTTGGTGGGAATGTAAATTAATACAGCAACAATCAAAGACGGTATGGAGATTCCTTAAAAAACTAGGAATAAAACCACCATATGACCCAGCAATCCCACTCCTAGGCATATACCCTGAGGAAACCAAAATTGAAAAGGACACATGTATCCCATTGTTCATTGCAGCACTATTTACAATAGCTAGAACATGGAAGCAACCTAGATGTCCATAGACAGATGAATGGATAAAAAAGTTGTGATATATATACACAACAGAATATTACTCAGCCATAAAAAGGAATGCCTTTGAGTCAGTTCTAATGAGGTGGATGAACCTAGAACCTATTATACAGAGTGAAGTAAGTCAGAAAAAGAAAGATAAATATTGTATTCTAACACATATATACGGAATCTAGAAAAACGGTACTGAAGAATTTATTTACAGGACAACGGTGGAGAAACAGACATAGAGAATAGACTTATGGACATGGGGGGAAGGGAGGAGAGGGTGAGAGGTATTGAAAGAGTAACATGGAAACCTATTACCATATGTAAAAATAGATAGCCAACAGGAATTTGCTGTGTCTCAGGAAACTCAAACAGGGTCTTTGTATCAATTTAGAGAGGTTGGATGGGGAGGAAGACAGGAGGCAGGTTCAAAAAGGAGAGGATATATGTATACCTATGGCTGATTCATGTTGAGGTTTGACAGAAAACAACAAAATTCTGTAAAGCAATCATCCTTCAATAAAAAAATAAATTAATTAAAAAAAAGAAATATATATTCACGTATATGCCCATGTGTCAAAAAAATAGCTGGCTGTCCTATTTTGAGATTCTCTATCACAAAGAGCACACATAGACATTTAATGGACATAAAAAATGATTCCAGTGTAACAACAAATAATCAAAGTAAGACCTAATATTTGAGGTGTTGTGTGTAACATGTTGTGTGTAACGTGTGTAATATGCCTTCTGAAAACATACCCTTTTGACATATTAAAAAAGTGAGTTATTTTAGGTTAGGGGAATGATATAAATCACTTGAAAAAGAAGGCAGGATCTCAAGGAAGAAGGTAGCTTACTTGGTAGCTTTTTTCATGAATGTACTTTGAACATGAAAATTAATGGGGCCTTTTAAAAATGAAAGTTTTCATTTTTACTAGTTGATATGTATCCCCCAAGTAAGTTGCCTTTTTAACCTTACTATGTTTTATCTGAAACATATCGAAAAATTATCTATAATTTTGCATATAATATAGAGATGTTATATATGTACATATATTTAGATATATAAGACATGTGTATTGTGTGCTGTTATTATATATCTGTAAATTATGAATTTTTTTAAGGTTTTTTTTTTTTTTTATTTCCTTTGGCTGTACTAGGTCTTCATTGCTGTGTGAGATTGTCTGTAGGCGTGGTGAGTGGGAGCTGCTCTCTAGTTGCATCTGCAGACTTCTCATTTTAGAGGCCCCTCTGGTTGCAGAGCAAGGGTTGTAGGCATGCCAGCTTCCACAGTGGTGGCGCATGCGCTCAGCAGTCCTGGCACATAGGCTTCACTGCTCTGCAGTAAGTAGGATCTTCCCAGGCCAGGCGTCAAACCCGTGTCTCCTGCATTGCCAGCTGGATTCTTTACCACTGAGCCTCCAGAGAAGCCCTCAACATGTTTTTTATTTAGATTTTTTTTTTTCTCCTTAAAAAAGGCTTGATCTATCTTAATTTTGAAACCAGAAAGTGGGAAAAATGAAGTAAAATAATAATTAAAGCCCCACACTCCTTATTAAGCATGGGGACCATTTACAGGTAATGTGATTTTTCTCCTTCTATCACATTGCATTGAACATACATTCCACATAAGTAATAAGCAAGAAAAGCCATTTTGTAAGTGGGATATTATTTATAATATGAAATGTAATTTAGGAAAAAAAATGCAGATCTGACAATCATTTTGATCTAGGGGTTATAGTCATTACTTTACAGATTGTGGCTGTAAAATATTTGCCCTATTCTGTTTCTTGAGAGTTGTCATATGCTGATGTTAATTACATTGAAACACTTGCATTTTAAGGATGAGCATCCTTCAAATGCCAAAGAACAAAAGATGTCTTGGTTAGCTGTCAATCCCAGATTGGATTAGTTTCACTTTTACACTGCTTTGAAAGCTATGTTTCATGGGCCAACTTTCATATCATGGCTTTTACCCTTTATCTTTTCTTCCCTGAGTCTGAAAATCACATTAAGGAGAGTGGGAACGTAGCCAGCAACATAGTCGCTCAGCAGTGTCGGACTCTTTGTAACTCCTTGGACACTGGTGCCTGCCAGTCTCCTCTGTCCATGGGGGTTCTCCAGGCAAGAACACTGGAGTGGGTTGCCATTCCCTTCTCCAGGGGATTGCCCTGACCCAGGGATCAAACACAGGTCTCCTGCATTGCTGGCAGATATTTTACCATCTGAGCCACCAGGGAAGCCCCGTAGCCAACAAGAGTCCTCCTAAATTTTATAATACATTTCTGGTTCTGTACAATCTGTGATTGTGCTGCCTATGTTGGTTATTTTGCAACACATATTAATTTAGAGATAGATTGTCAAATTCCATGAAAAGTCTTGCTCAGTTAGGGGGAAACTGAGCTATCCATGAACATGATCTCTTTATTCAAAAGAAGTTGCAAAAAAGTTGCAAAATTTTAAAATTATTTTTCTTACATGAACATTACATATTTCATTTAGAACATCATTTTCCAGAAAGATATTGGTATTTGAAAATAATGACAATATTTGTATCCCCTTTCAATTCTGTGTCTACTATTTGTTTTTTTTTTTGTTTGTTTGTTTTTTTGTTTTTTTTCTCTCTCAGTTAAGAGTTAAAATGTGATATTCAGATGATGTATGATAGGATTGTGGACATCTTTTTCTTGGTGCCATTCTAACACTTTGTCATTGTAAATGATGCCAGCTGAGGTTTCTTTGTAAATGCAGCTTATCAGGTTTAATAAGTTTTCTTGTCTTAGTTTGTAAGATATTTGCTTCTAATAGTAAAGATGTGTTGATTTTCTTTAACTACTTTAATATAGTGTTTTGGTTAGCACATTACCTTCATCTCAGTCTATGGTGAATTATATTAACAGATTTTTAAATATTAGAGCAACTCTGTGTTCTTAGAATGAATTTAACTTGGTTATAATCTTCAACATTTGATATAGTATTTTGTTTAGGATTATTGCAATTATATCATGTTTTTGTTGTTAGCGGCTCAGTCGTGTCCAACTCTTTGTAACGCTGTGGACTATAGCCCACCAGTCTCCTCTGTCCAAAGGATTTTCCAGGCAAGAATACTGGAGAGGGCTGCCATTTCCTTCTCCAGGGGATCTTCCTGATCCAGGGATCTCACCTGGGCCTCCAGCATTGCAGGCAGGCTCTTTCCTGGGTATGTCTCCCTTCTTTCTGTTTTCCTGAAATTTTGCATAATCTTGGAATGATACGTTTCTTGAAATTTTAGCAAAATTCTATTTTAAAAAGTTTGGATATATTTTTGCGTTAGAGTGAAGCTTTTATTTATTGGTACATTTTTTTAAAAGAACTGAGATCATTCTGATATTAACTTCTTCTCAAATAAGTCTAAGTAAATCATATTTTCTTAGAACTTTTCTATTTCTTTGAAATTTTCAAATGAATATCTGTAACATTTTTGGGGATTTTATTCTATTTTTTAAATATATTTTATGTTTCATTTCTAATCATTTGTATTTAAACCTTTCTTATTTTCTCATTTTTTAGCATTCTCAAAGAGCCAACAGTTGTTTCTGCTGATAATCTATATCAATGTCATCTTTTTCTAGTGTGTTAATTTGTGTCTTTTATTTCTTTTTCTAATTTTCTTTCATTTATAGCATTGTTTCCCTTATTTTTAATTTTAATTTCTCTTATTTTTAAATGTATCTTTTGTCATTTATTTCTAAATTAATGGTTTTTAATGCATGGGGTCTGCATGATGCAAATTTAGAAAATCTCTTTCAAAGATATGTTTAATGGCAAACTGTTGTAATATACTATTTTATTAGCATAGTTTATTTACTTTTTTATTATAGGATGCAAGGATCCCTATATGTCCAGTAAATTAAATGTATTTGATATACTTCATACTTTTATATTTTGTGTGTTGGGTCTATGAATAATTTAATCAGCTGATATTTATTGAGGTCCTTCTTCTACTAAATGATGCTACATGCAGAATGTGTCCTTCCCAAATTCATACACTGAAATCTTAATCTTCAAAGATAAGGTACTAGCTGTGTGGGGGCTTTGGGAGGTGATTAGGTTATGAGTGAAGAGTCCACACAAATGAGATCAAAGCTCTTTTTTTTAAACTTTTTATTTTATAGGAGTATAGTCAATTAACAATGTTGTGATAATTTCAAGTGGACAGCAAAGGGACTCAGCCTTACATATACATGTAGCCATTCTCTCTCAACTCCCCTCCCATCCAGGCTGTCACATAACATTGAGCAGAGTTCCCTGTGCTATACAGTAGATCCTTGTTGATTATTCATTTTAATTACAGCAGCATGTGCATATTGTGAAATCAATGCTATTATAAAGGAAACCCCACAGAGATCCATCTTCCATTTCACAACCTGAAGACACAAGAAAGAGGAAGTAAACCTTCACCAGAACTTACATGCTGGCCTCTTGTGCTTGGATTTAGTCTAAAGAAATGTGAGAAATAAGTTTCCCCTGTTCATAAACGACTTAGTCAGTGGTATTTGGTTAGAGCAGCCTGAATAGACTAAGACAAATGAGGATTTGGTAGTGAGAAGAGAGAAAACCCTTGCCTTAATGGAGAAAGCTTATATTAGTTACATTAAGTGAAAAAGGTAGGTTGTAATCTGAAAACATGATTGGAAATTGTCAATTACCTCTTACATTTTCATAAAATGCTACATAGTATTTTCGAAGTGAAGTGAAATTTGCTCAGCTGTGTCCAACTTTTTGCGACCTCAAGGACTGTAGCCCTCCAGTTGCCTTTGTCCATGGGATTCTCCAGGCAAGAATACTGACGTGGGTTGCCATTCCTTTCTTCAGGGTGTCTTCTGGACACAGAGTTCAAACCTGGTTCTCCTGCACTGCAGGCAGATTCTTTACTATCTGAGCCACTAGCAAAGCCCCAAATAACTTCCCTACCCAGGGATTGAACCTGGGCCTCCTGCATTTCAGGCAGATTCTTTACCACCTGAGCCAGCAGGGAAGTCAATTTATTTTTAGGTTGAACTATTAGAAAATAAAAATTTAGAATGTTTCAAATTTCCTGGAAAACTGAAGACTTTTATCACTATATACTGGTTCCTCTCTTCTATAATGACACTTAAAAATCATATATTTAATCTGATATTAATAGAGCTACTCAATATTATTATATTAGCCTAGTGGTATATATAGTCATGATTAATTTATTTTAATTTCTTTTTAAATTTTCCATGTTTTCATAATCATCAGTTCTGTTAAGTTGCTCAGGCATGTTCCACTCTTCGTGACCCCATGGACTGTAGAACCCCAGGTTTCCCTGTCCATTACCAACTCTGGAAGCTTGCTCAAACGCATGTCCATCCAATTAGTGTTGCCATCCAACCATCTCATCTTCTGTCTTCCCCTTCTCCTCCAGCCTTCAATCTTTTCCACCATCAGGGTCTTTTCCAATGAGTCAGTTCTTCACATCAGGTGGCCAAAGTATTGCAATTTCAGCTTCAGCATCAGTCCTTCCAATGAATATTTAGGACTGATTTCCTTTAGGATTGACTGCTTTGATCTCTTTTCAGTCCAAGAGACTCTCAAGTGTCTTCTCCAACACCACAGTTCAAAAGCATCGGCTCTTCTGAGCTTAGCTTTCTTTACGGTCCAACTTTCACATCCATACATGACTACTGGACAAAACATAGCTTTGACTAAACAGACCTTTGTTGGCAAAGTAATATTTCTGCTTTTCAATATGCTGTCTAGGTTGGTCATAACTTTTCTTCCAAGGAGCAAGCATTTTCTAATTTTATGGCTTCAGTCACCATCCGCAGTGATTTTGGAGTCCAAGGAAATAGTCTATCACTATTTCCATTGTTTACTTATCTATTTGCATGAAGTGATGGGCCCAAATGCCATGACCTTAGTTTTCTGAATGTTGAGCTTTAAGCCAACTTTTTCATTCTCCTCTTTCACTTTCATCAAGAGGCTTTTTTGTTCCTCTTCACTTGCTGCCATAAGGGTGGTGTCATCTGCATATCTGAGGTTATTGATATTTCTCCCGGCAATCTTGATTACAGCTTGTGCTTCATCCAGCCTGTATACTCTGTATATAAGTTAAATAAGCAGGGTGACAATATATAGCCTTGTCATATTTCTTTCCCAGTTTGGAACTGGTCCATTTTTCCATGTCCAGTTCTAACTGTTGCTTCTTGACCTGTGTGGTATATAATTTTTAAAAATAATTTAGATGGGTTTATGCATTTATATTCAGTATAAAAATCTGCTTCTAAGAGGGTGAATTTAAATCATTTACTTCTAGTTTGAAACATGGTATCTTGGTCTTATTTGTACAACTCATTTTATGGTATTTACCTTAATTATCATAAGCCACTGGGCTTTATTGTTAATTTTTTTGTTATTTTGAATGGAGTATAGCCATTGACTCATTGGAAAAGACCCTGATGCTGGGAGGGATTGAGGGACGACAAAGGATGAGATGGCTGGATAGCATCTCCGACTCGATGGACATGAGTTTGAGTAAACTGTGGGAGTTGGTGATGGACAGGGAGGACTGGCGTGCTGCGATTCATGGGGTCGCAAAGAGTCGGACACAACTGAGTGACTGAACTGAACTGACTGAGCCTAAATATTCTTAGCATTATACAATTATAAAGGAAGAAGTGACAATGTAGCAAATGTGAGTGGCATGAGAATCTAAATTAAGTTTAGGGAACTTGCGTTGAACCTTGATGTCTATTCAAACTCAGTCACACCTATGAAGCATGATAAATTACCCTTCAGTCAGGACGTGTTCTTATACAACCTGAGGGCTCTACTATCACTCACTTCATGGAAGACCACTCATTCATCCTGGTCATTATTACATCTTATCCCGCTGGATCCCTAGAACTCTACTGAGAAGAAGTTCTCAATTTGGTGAGATATATTTTCTGTCATGCTATATAAAGGCTTTTTGCTGCTTCATTCTCTATATATTCATTTAGCATGAGGCCATCCATGAAGCCAAGATGTCCTATGAGATAGTAAAGCAGGCACACTCACTCCCGTCTGGATAGTGACAGAGAAAGAATGACTTGGCCCTGCAAAAGACAGTGATATGTTCCTGCTGTCCACTCAAACTGCTTCTGGTGGTCTATGCTAAATAACATAGAGGAAAAACCATTGCCAGCTCATTAGTTGCAAACCATGTGCTAGGGCTATGTTGATTTGCTCCATAGAAGAGACAGAATCTGGAATAGCAGCTGTAATTGGAGCGACCACCTGTTTTGATAATTGACTGCCATTCACTAAAGCTGTCCAGTTTTTGCAGAGGCCAAATGAGTGAGCTCAGTAAGTGCAAGGGAGGAATGAGCAATCTTGCTTCCCCATGTCCTTAGGTATGTGTGTTGTTCTTGATTCCCAGTTATATATGGAAGGCCAGTTCCAGGCCACTTTTTAGCGTATAAACTCTGAATCTCTAGTTACAGGTTTTAGCACTTGTACTAGGGTTCAGTGCTCAAATGGGTGTTTGTTTATTGTTCATTCCATTTGCATTGCATTCTGATTTGGTATTTCTGCTGCTCCTCATCTCCCTCCTACACTCCACTGCACTCCTCCTCTTTCTCCTTCTTCCTCTTCTTTCTATATTTCTGTTTCTCCTTTCTTTTCACTTGACTCTTTCTTTTTCTGGACTTTTTTCACTTTTCTGTGTCACAGCAATATTCATAATTATCTTGTAGATTATCAGTATTTTAATTGCATTGTCACAGCAAATCCTTTCATAATATCCTTTCATCCTGACAGAAGCATAATTGAAGTTATACAGTCATTACTCATGAGGATAGAGTAGGGAAACATGATTTAAAACATTATAGGAAATAGTTCAAGCTGTGGTGATATCCTCTGAAACTTTACAAGTTTTTCTTTTGTTATTGAAGCAACTTCATAGTAACAGCTTCATAGGTTAGTAATTTCCCTGTTGCTATTTTATGAACATCATTTATTTAGGCATCAAATTATACAAATATTTTAAGAACCACTCCTCATATTTTAAATACCTTGTATTTTTCTAACTTTCTCTGTATGTAGAGACTTTATATACAGAAACAATTAACATGTTGGTCAGTGATTCATAAAATAGCAGAGATTTTGTGGTTTTGTCCCTTGTCTTGGATCTTCCAGAACATTTAAGTTTCTGTAGGAAGTGGAACTTATCAACCTCTGATAACATATTTTGAATTATTGATGAACAATAATCATCCTCACCCAATTTGTTTTAATCAGGAATATAGAGGCATAATTTTATATATAGTAAAATTTGCCACATTCAAATATATAATTCAATGAGTTTTGACAAATACAGTTCTATAAACACCAAGACATTCATGATATAGAACATTTTTTTTTAACCAAATGAACCTTGCTCATGCTCATTTACAGCCAGTTTTCTCGTCACATTTTTAGCTCATGAAACCTACAGTTCTACTTTATTTCACTACTGTTTTATCATTTAAACAAATCATAAAGGGAATTATAAAGCATGTAATTCCATATGTTCAACATCTGAAATTATTTCAAGGTGTATATCATATATATATATATATATACAGATATCATATATATATATATATATATATAGATAGATATATAGTAGTTTGTTCTTTTTTATTGTCAGGTTATGCTCCATTAAATTCAATTTTATGCTCATAAGTTGGTGGTCATTTGGCTGATTCCAGTTTTTGCTTATTACAAATAATGTTGCTATGCACAATAAAGTACAGTTTGTATGGTCATGCCTTCTTTTCTATTAAAAGGACTTTTGAGATTGCTGGGTGGAAATAGTTTTAGCTTTGAAACAAAGTATCACACTGTTCTCCAGCATGGATATACTATTTTGAATTCTAGTTAGAAATGTATAAGAAATGAACACTAAATAATAAATAGAGACCTAATGCACAATATCTTGAGTATAAACAGCAATCAGTTCAGTTCAGTTGCTCAGTCGTGTCCGACTCTTGTGACCCCATGAACCACAGCGCCTCCCTGTTCATCACCAACTCCCAGAGTCCAACCAAACCCATGTCCATTGAGTCGGTGATGCCATCCAACCATCTCATCCTCTGTCATCCCCTTCTCCTCCTGCCCTCAATCTTTCCCAGCATCAGGGTCTTTTCAAATGAGTTAGCTATTCACATCAGGTGGCCAAAGTATTGGAGTTTCAGCTTCAACATCAGTCCTTCCAATGAACACCCAGGACTGATCTCCTTTAGGATGGACTGGTTGGATCTCCTTGCAGTCCAAGGGACTCTCAAGAGTCTCCTCCAACACCACAGGTCAAAAGCATCAATTCTTCGGTGCTCAGCCTTCTTCACAGTCCAACTCTCACATCTACACACAACCACTGGAAAAATCATAGCCTTGACTAGACGGACTTTTGTTGACAAAGTAATGTCTCTGCTTTTTAATATGCTGCTTAGGTTGGTCATAACTTTCCTTCCAAGGAATAAGCGTCCTTTAATTTCATGGCTGCAGTCACCATCTGCAGTGATTTTGGAGTCAAGAAAAATAAAGTCAGCCACTGTTTCCACTGTTTCTCCATCTATTTGGCATGAAATGATGGGACCAGATGCCATGATCTCAGTTTTCTGAATTTTGAGCTTTAAGCCAACTTTTTCATGCTCCTCTTTCACTTTCATCAAGAGGCTCTTTAGTTCTTCTTCACTTTCTGCCATAAGGGTGGTGTTATCTGCATATCTGAGGTTACTGATATTTCTCCTGGCAATCTTGATTCCAGCTTGTTCTTCTTCCAGCCCAGCGTTTCTCATGATGTACTCTGCATATAAGTTAAATAGGCAGAGTGACAATATACAGCCTTTACATACTCCTTTTCCTATCTGAAACCAGTCTGTTGCTTCGCTGTCCAGTTCTAACTGTTGCTTCCTGACCTGCATACAGGTTTCTCAGGAGGCAGGTCAGATGATCTGGTATTCCCATGTCTTTCAGAATTTTCCACAGTTTATTGTGATCCACACAGTCAAAGGCTTTGGCAGAGTCAGTAAAGCAGAAATCGATGTTGTTCTGGAACTCTTAATTTTTTGATGATCCAGCAGATGTTTTCAATTTGATCTCTGGTTCCTCCGCCATTTCTAAAACCAGCTTGAACATTTGTAAGTTCACGATTCAAGTATTGCTGAAGCCTGGCTTGGAGAATTTTAAGCATCACCTTACTAGCATGTGAAATGAGTACAATTGTATGATAGTTTGAGCCTTCTTTGGGATTGGAATGAAAACTGACCTTTTCCAGTCCTGTGGCCACTGCTGAGTTTTCCAAATTTGCTGGCATATTGAATGCAGCACTTTCACAGCATCATATTTCAGGATTTGAAATAGCTCAGCTGGATTCCGTCACCTCCATTAGCTTTGTTTGTAATGATGCTTCCTAAGGCCCACTTGACTTCACATTCCAGGATGTCTGGCTCTAGGTGAGTGATCACACCATCATAATTATCTGGGTCATGAAGATCTTTTTTGTACAGTTCTTCTGTGTATTCTTGCCACTCTTCTTAATATCTTCTGCTTCTGTTAGGTCCCTACCATTTCTGTCCTTTATCAAACACATCTTTGCATGAAATTTTCCCTTGGTCTCTCTGATTTTCTTGAAAAGATCTCTAGTCTCTCCCATTCTATTGTTTTCCTCTATTTCTTTGCATTGATCACTGCTTTATAATTATGTAATACCACATCAAAAAATCTTATTATAACATATAAATAACACACTGTACATACTAAACATATACAAATGTTACATGTCAAGTTTATTCAATTAAAAAAAAATAAGAAATGTGTAAGTGTTCATGTCTCCAAACCATGGCTGATTCTTGGTGCTGTCAAGCTTTTGATTTGGTTTGTTCTTTGGTTTCATATTGTAGTCACTAATAGTTGGTGCATGCATGTTTGTTAAGTCGCTTGAGTTGTGTCTGACTCTTTGGGACTCCATGGACTGTAGCCTGCCAGGCTCCTCTGTCCTTGGGATTCTCCAGACAAGAACACTAGAGTGGGTGGCCATGCCTTCCTCCAAGGGATCTTCCCAACACAGGGGTTGAACGCAAGCCTCTTACATTTCCTGCATTGACAGGTGACTTCTTTACCACAAGCGCTACTTGGGAAACCTATTTGCTCATGTGTGGTATATATATATATATATTTCACATTTTTCATAAATTACATTTCATATACATTACATATATGTATAAATATATGGTGATTTATCCATTATTAGTGTTCTGATACTTTTTAATACACCTGGAAATAGTAATTTAACTTCTGTATGTTTTACAAATATTTTTACCCAACTTGTGGTTTTCATTTTCATTTTCTTAACATTGTCTTTTAAGAAAGAATCTTTTTTTTTTTTTGGTGAAGTTTGATTTACCATTTTTATGTTTCATAATTTCTACATATATAGTCTAAGAAATTTTTTCCAACATATTTGATCCCAAAGAGTTTTTTCTACATTTTCTTTTAGAAGTTTTATAATTTTAGGTCTTAAATCAGATCTCTGATCAATTTTAGTATAATTTTATGGCATTAAAGAATCATCTTATTGCTTATGTATCTTGCCCCACCCCCCCCCCCAGCATCATTTGCTGTACAGATAATCCTTTCTACTTGAGTTGTCATCTTTTTTTTTTTTTTAAATCAGTTGTTCATATATGTGAATCTATTTCTGAACCCTCATTTCTGGTCTGTTCATCTAAATATCTGTCTTAGGCCAGATATAAAGTTGAACCTTATGTCAATACTTTAATATGAATGACTTTTAAATTAGTAGTTAGTGTGGGAAATTAGCATGCATATTGTAGAAAAAGTGTGAAATTTGTAGTCAGACAGAGGGAATGACTTAACACCTCAGCTTTACCAGTTCCCAGCTACATCATATTCTGGTTGTAACTTTTTTTTTCCCCTTCTGAACATGTTTCTCATTGTAAGATTGTTATACAGAATAAACAACATTTATTTATATGAAGTATATCCTTGTGCCTGATAAATGTAAAACCACTTCATAAATGCTAAGTCCCTTTATCCTTTGTTCAGAATGTTTTAATAGAAAAGAGATTAACTACTGTGTTTCTGGTAGATAGTAATACCAATTCATTAAAAAAAAAAAAAGCCACCAGATAACTTCTACTAAATATGTGCTTATACCTTGCTACAATAACTTCTAACCTATTTTGAGTAAATTGGATAATTTTGGGCATGCTTAATTGCAATATATAGAAAAAATAAAAGCTTACTGGCATCCCTTACTTTAAAAGCCTAATTTCATATGGCATGCCTAAAAATTTAGTTTTGAGTTACAGCAAATTGTATACAAAATATAGTAACAATGTTGTTTTCATTACACTGAATAAAATGGATTTTTTTCAGCTTTTAATACACTTACATTGGAGACTAGTGACCTAATTTAAAAAACACTTGCTATTTTGTACTTCACATAAATCACAAATTAATTTATGCATTTGAGTTTACATAACTTAAGCTCATTTCATAAATATTGGGAAGATATTTAAGTTACAAAAACAATCACTGGATATTTGAATGGATGCCTTTTTAAGCCTGATTGAGAAGGAAAATTGTAAGGAAGTCTGGTTTTAGAATTCAGTAAAAACATTGTTTATGCTTGCTTTGTAGCTTCACAACACAGAATACAGCAGAGTTAGACAAATCATTCTAAGTACTGTCACCCCTTACTTCCCGAGACCTTTACAGAATAAGCAGGTTCATAGAAGTGTGTGTGCTTAGTCGTTCAGTCATGTCTAACCCTTTGTGAACCTATGAACTGTAGCTTGCCAGGCTCCTGTGCCCATGCGATTCTCCAGGCAAGAATATCTTGCCTGGGCTGCCATTTCCTTCCCCAGGGGATCTTCCTGACCCAGGAATCAAAACTGTGTCTCTTGCATTGCAGGAAGATTCTTTACTGTCTGAGTAAGTGGGTTCATCGATATTGCATGAAATATCTAACATTGCTGTTTATGTATGTAGTACCTGAATATTTTGTAAGTGGAAATGGTAAAAAAGAAAGTTCCTAAAATTATCAAAAGTTATATGCAGCTATCTAAAGATAATTCAAAG
The DNA here is from genome assembly GCF_019320065.1 of Cervus canadensis. Lineage (NCBI taxonomy): Eukaryota > Metazoa > Chordata > Mammalia > Artiodactyla > Cervidae > Cervus > Cervus canadensis. The sequence goes on from NC_057411.1 coordinate 7,486,604, forward strand.
AACTTTCTTGTACAGTTCTTCCATGTATTCTTGCCCCTGTTCTTAATATCTTCTGCTTCTGTTAGGTCCCTACCATTTCTGTCCTTTATTGAGCCCATCTTTGGATGAAATGTTCCCTTGGTATATCTAATTTTCTTGAAGAGATCTCTAGTCTTTCCCATTCTGTTGTTTTCTTCTATTTCTTTGCATTGATCGCTAAGGAAGGCTTTCTTATCTCTCCTGGCTATTCTTTGGAACTCTGCATTCAAATGGGAATATCTTTCCTTTTCTCCTTTGCTTTTCACTTCTCTTCATTTCACAGCTATTTGTAAGGCCTCCTCAGACAACCATTTTGCCTTTTTGCACTTCTTTTCCATGGGAATGGTCTTGATCCCTGTCTCCTGTACAATGTCACAAACCTCCATCCATAGTTCATCAGGCACTCTGTCTATCAGATCTAGTCCCTTAAATCTATTTCTCACTTCCACTGTATAGTCATAAAGGATTTGATTTAGGTCATACCTGAATGGTCTAGTGGTTTTCCCTACTTTCTTCAGTTTAAGTCTGAATTTGGCAAGAAGGAGTTCATGATCTGAGCCACAGTCAGCTCCCAGTCTTGTTTTTGCTGACTGTATAGAGCGTCTCCATCTTTGGCTGCAAAGAATATAATCAATCTGATTTCGGTGTTGACCATCTGGTGATGTCCATGTGTAGAGTCTTCTCTTGTGTTGTTGGAAAAGGGTGTTTGTTACGACCAGAGCGTTCTCTTGGCAAAACAGTGTTTGTGTTTGCCCTGCTTCATTTTGTACCTCAAGGCCAAATTTGTCTGTTAATCCAGATGTTTCTTGACTTCCTACTTTTTCATTCCAGTCCCCTATAATGAGAAGGACATCTTTTTCGGGTGTTAGTTCTAGAAGGTCTTGTAGGTCTTCATAGAACCGTTCAACTTCAGCTTCTTCAGCTTTACTGTTTGGGGTATAGGCTTGGATTACCATAATATTGAATGGTTTGCCTTGGAAACGAACAGAGATCTTTCTGTCATTTTTGAGATTGCATCCAAATACTGTATTTTGGACTCTTTTGTTGACCATGATGGTTACTCCATTTCTTCTAAGGGATTCCTGCCCACAGGAGTAGATATAGTGGTCATCTGAGTTAGATTCAACCATTCCAGTTCATTTTAGTTCTCTGATTCCTAGAATGTCGACATTCACTCTTGCCATCAGCTTTTGCCAAACAACAACTTTCAGATGTTCAAGCTGGTTTTAGAAAAGGCAGAGGAACCAGAGATCAAATTGCCAACATCCGCTGAATCATCAAAAAAGCAAGAGATTCCTAGAAAAAACATCTATTTCTGCTTTATTGACTATGCCAAAGCCTTTGACTATGTGGTGAAGAAGACTCTTTAGAGTTCCTTGGACTGCAAGGAGATCCAACCAGTCCATCCTAAAGGATGATCAGTCCTGGGTGTTTATTGGAAGGACTGATGCTGAAGGTGAAACTCCAATAATTTGGCCACCGGATGCAAAGAGTTGACTCATTGGAAAAGACCCTGATGCTGGGAGGGATTGGGGGCAGGAGGAGAAGGGGACGACAGAGGATGAGATGGCTGGATGGCATCACCGACTCAACGGACATGAGTTTGAGTGAACTCCAGGAATTGGTGATGGACAGGGAGGCCTGGTGTGCTGCAGTTCATGGGGTTGCAAAGAGTCAGACACGACTGAGTGACTTAACTGAACTCATAGTCTAATTTGAGGAATTTTAAATATTTGGTTCTTCCAATATTCAGGAAATCTTGTTCTTACCATTGTTAGAAAGACTACAGAACATCACAATATTTACAAAAATTCTTTTATCATGTCTAAGTTTATGGTACACCAACATGCCGTAGTTATATAGGACAACATATAACAAATTATAAACTAATTTTTATAAACTTATCCCTGGTGGCTTAGATGGTAAAGAATCCACCTGCAATGAGGGAGACCTGGGTTTAATCCCTGGGTTGGGAATATTCCCCTGGAGAAGGGCTTGGCAACCCACTCAAGTATTCTTACCTGGAATATCCTCATGGACAAAGGAGCCTGATGAACTGCAGTCCATGGGGTCACAGTCAGATATGACTGAGCGACACAGCACAGTATGTTTACAGTTATTAAATAATTCTATTTCCTCTATATATCTTGTTATTCCTCAAATTGTTTAATCTCAAAGATATATGGGAAGCACCCAACAAGTATTCAACTCTCTCGGATATGCAATTTAACATGATAAATTGATTTGATTTTTAAAATGTTGAGTTATAGCCAAAAAGCAACACACTATAATTGTTTATTTACTTTTCCAAGTATTCTGTATTTCTGGCATAATCTCTCTCATTGTATAGCCTGTCAGTATTACAATGATCAGGGTTTTTTTGTTAGATTGCATTTTTTTATTATAAAACATGACTAGAGAAAAGTACAGAATCATAAAGTCACAGTTTGGTAAGTTTCAGAGGTAAATACCCCTGCAAAATTACTGAGATTAAAAAATACACACATAAACACACACACAAAATATTATTTTACTGGTATCCTAGAAATGTCCCCATTCCCTGTCCCCACTGTTGGCCTCCCCAAAGGTAGCTAATAGCCACTATTTTTATTTCTACTATCACATATTAGATTTCCCTCCTCTTGAATTTTAGATGAAGTTTCTCTTTTATGCCTTTTTATTAGCATATGTTGTTCATAAATGTTGTTTACAGCAATAGTTTTTTAGTTTAATTGGTATATAGTAATCAATCATATGATGTGCAAATGATGATACCACGATTTATCCCTTTTGTTCTTGATTAGCACTTTGGAAATTTCTGTTTTTTGGCTATTACATATTGCAATGGTATGACATTCTTGGGCATGTATTTTAGTGAATATATTTAAATATTTCTTTTATATATATGCTTAGGATAGGCATATATCTTCAATGTGGATAATTCAAAGCACTTTTTAATGATTCGGATTTGCGCTATTGTCAGAACTGTGTGAATGCTTTGTTTGCTCCCCTAACAAAATGCCTTGGAATTATATGTTTTGTGTTAGTTATGCTAGTGTATATAAAGATGCATCATGCTATAATGTTAATTTGTTTTCCCCTACAGGGTAGTTACGTTGAAGACATTTTCATTTGTGTACTGAGTATTGACTTTTCTGCTTTTATATGTTGGCTCTTCAAACCTTTGAGCTGTTGCCTTCTTTTTTCATCATTGTTCTTTTCTTCCTTTTGTTCCACCTTAATGATTTGTAAAATGAATTTCTATAATCTAGACACAAATCCTTTTAAATAATTGTATTAAAAATCTTCATCCATTCTGTGATTTAAATTTTTTCTCCTTTAGTCTGTCTTAAAGCTATGTGTATTTATTTCTTAACTTTTCAATTTTTTTTGTGAGTGTGGCTGGTTTTTTAATTGAATTTAAGTGTTATTCATACATTATTGATATAATTTTTACCCATTTATATTTTAAACATAGTTTCATAGTTGTGCTTGGCTTTTCAGTTCTTTAAGACTATCTTTTGAAAATCAACTTTTTAAATATTGATAAAGTTTAGGTTAGCTCTGGTTTAAATTAGAGTTCATTCTTTTTGTCCCTCATTTTAATCTTCTCTAACTCAAAGTCAAAATGTTTCCTTTTTTCTAAGTGTTCTTATATAGCTTCTAAAGTTTACCACTTATGTTTAGGTCTATGATTCACTTAAAGTTTCAGTTTTAAGCATTTATTTTCTTTTTTTTTCTTTTTCTCCTCAATTTCCCTAGTATAGTTTATTGGAAAAATGATCATTTTTCCATTGAAAAGCTTTTGCTACATTTGGCAAAAATTATTTACCTTAATATGTGCATGTTAATTTCTCAGTTCTCTGTTTTGTCCCACTCCTCTATATGTCTACCCTTCTTAAATACCACACTTTTTCTGACTAATATAATGAGCCTTGAATCAGGAAAGATAAGTCTCCTGTGTCCTTTACACTTTAACTATTTAGGCTCTTCTATTTCCCTTACATTTTCATATATATATTAGAATATATTTGATAAGTTCTTTAAAAGCATTTTTGGATTTTATTTGGGACTTAGTTAAGTCTATATTTAATTCTGGAGAATTACAGTCTTAACACTATAAAGTTTTTTGGTCCATTAATATAGTAGAGTGTCTTCATTTATATGTATGTATTCTTTAATATTTTAACAACATTTTGCAGTTTTAACAATGTCTTGCTCATATTTAAATGTATCCATGTATATTGTGCATTTTAATGTTATTGCAAATGATATAATTTCCACATGTTTATTACCAGTGTTGGTAAATATAACTAATTTTCTATGTTGACCTTATAATTTGTGACCCTACTAAATTCATGTATTGGTGCTAATAGCTGTTTTGTAGATTCTTCAGGGTTGCCTATAAACCCAATTGTGTTATCTGTAAGTAGAATATTATTTCTTTTATTATCCATATGATTTCTAGATTTTTTTAGCTTAATTTGTACTAGCTTGGGGGTGAGATAAGCTCTGTTGTAATGTTAAATAGAAACATTGAGAGTATACACAGTCTTATTTTAGCTCTTATGGGAAAATCATTTAAATTTTTCATAAATGGCTGCATAGTTTGCTAGGGCTACAGTAAGAAAATACCACAGACTGGGTAGCAGAAATTTATTTTCTCACACTTTTGGAGACTAAGAAGTCCCAGGTCAAAATGTTTGTAAGGTTAGTGCCTACAGAAGGTTGTTGAGTGAAGAACTTCGTCCTGAAACTGAGAAGGACCCTGAGGGGCTCCTGGGCATAGAAACCTTTTTGTCCCACATTTCTTGTAGTCAAGATTCTAGCCTCTTTGACTTTCCCTGAGCTCCAAAGGGCAGATTCAAACAGTTGCTGATTAAGGGAGGAGAAGAAAAGATTAAAGGGCCCAGAGAAACTCAGCTATTAAACATTAGAGACTTACCACCTGAGATGAGATCAAGGATGCACATGCTCTGGATACACCCTAATCTTGTCAGCAACCCCACCCTTGAGCCCTTAATGTAAAACTCTTCATAGAATTCTCTGGGTTGGGACTCATAGTTTTCAAGGGCAGCAGTCCACTGTGTCCCCCTTTGCCTGGCAAGGCTATAAAGCTACTCTTTTTTTTACTTAATCCAAAACACTTTTCTCTGAGTTTCAATTTGGCACCAGTGCAGAGAAGAGCTTTCAGCATCATTTCCATGGTTTGTAGAGGGCTTTGTTCACCCTGTGTCTTCACATTGTCTTCACTCTGCATATTTCTGTTCCAACTTTACTCTTATATTAAGGCAAGTCATGTTAGATTAAGGGCCACCACGTTACCGCCTTTTAAATTAATTAGCCTTGTGAAGACCCTATTGTTACCGAGTCCAAGCTTCCTCTGCTCACAGCATGTCAGGCCAATAAATCCAAGAGATGAAGTGTTGAGGCAAGGGATATGACTTTATTTGGAACACCAACTGACCAATAAGTTGCAGACTGAAGTCTCAGAATACCCATTTTCTTGGAGTCTGGATGCCAAGTTCTTTCATAGAACCAGAGAGAGAGAAGCAGTGAGGAACTAAATTAAAAGGCAGAATAGAGAGGGAGAGGCAATGTGGAAGTAAAGTAAAAAGGATCCTCAGTCTTGTAAAGCAGCTCTAGGAATGGTGGGACTCAGGATGGATGTGTGAAGTCCTTTCTTGCAGCTATGCATAGGTGGGCAGGGTCCGATTATCTCTCTGTGAGCTGAACAAAGGCACTTTAGTTTACCGGTCAGGCAGAGAGACAGCATTCTGAGGCAGGCTATTATGTATGATTATAATAGCAGATAGCTGCTTGATGGCTTGGGGGCTTCCAAGGGGACCCTAGTAGTAAAGATCCCAACTGCCAATACAGGAGACATAAAAGGTTCAATCTCTGGGCAGGGAAGATCCCTGGGGAAGGGAATGGCAACCCACTCCAGTATTCTTGCCAGGAGAATCCCACAGATAGAGGAGCCTGGCAGGCCATGGTCCATAGGAACACAAAGAATCAGACACAACTGAAGCGACTTAGCATGCATGCTTCATGGCTCAGCTGGGTAAATATCCCACATGCAGTGCAGGAGACAGACGTAGGAGATGGTTGTTCAAACCCCTGGGTCAGGAAGATCCTCTGGAGAAGGAAATGGCAACCCACTCCAACATTCTTCATTCTTGCCTGGAAAATTCCATGGACAGAGGAGTCTGGTGGGTTGCAAAGAGTCAGACACAACTGAGCGACTAAGCATAGTCTTATTCAAATCATGACCTTTCTGAAATGGGAAAATAGGGCAGTGAGAAAAGATGCAATCAAGAGTTCATTCTTGCACTAAAATGCTTGGAGATGGAGTGTGTATAAATTTATATATATATATTCCATGCTCCTCTGTCCATGGAATTCTCCCGGCAAGAATACTGGAGTAGGTTGCCATTCCCTTCCCGAGGGATCTTCCCGACACAGAGATTGAACCTTTTATGTCTCCTCCATTGGCAGGTGGGTTCTTTACTACTAGTGTCCCCTGGGAAGCCCCCAAGTCATCAAGCAGCTATTTGCTATATATATGTATATATATATATAAAACAAAAGCAACAAAGAACAAGTCAAAGAAACAAATATGGAGAATGTACCTTACGATCTGAAGCTCTAAGGGCTAGGGTTTTAACACGAGTTTGTCTTTGTAGTCTTGTTTTTGAGAAGAGGAAGCTGAAAGTGCAGTCGAGGTATAGCCCGTGTCTATTTGTAGAATTGGTAGACTCCTCAAAATAAACCATGCAGTACAAAAATTGGGACAGGAAATTGTATGTACAGCATGACCCCAATTCTATGATAAAATAGTGTATTTTCTTAAAGTGAATATTAATAGGTTTTTCCACTAGATTAAATTTAAGATTTTTTTCATTCTACTTCTCTATTTTTAACACAAATTGTACCTTAGGTGATTGAAAAAGTACACACTACAGTCAAAGCCTTTCCTAAAGACCTGTCTCCTTTATTTTGCATATACTTTATATAATATGGGGCTCAAATTTCCTCTCTCAGTGAAATTAGGAAGAAAAGACAATTTGTCAATTAAGCTTATATATGCCTTTCATTTGGAAAGATATATGCACCACTATGTTCATAGCAGCAGTTTACAATAGCCAGGACATGGAAGCAGCCTAAATGTCCATTCACAGAGGAATGGATAAGGAAGATGTGGTGTGTGAAATATTGTTGTTTAGTCACTAAGTCGTGTGCAAATCTTTGCAACCCAACAGACTCTGGCCCGCCAGGCTCCTCTGTCCATGGGATTTCCCAGACACCAATACCGGCATGGCTTGCCATTTTCTTCTCCAGCGAATCTTCCTGACCCAGGAATATTACTCACCCATAAAAAAAAAGAATGAAATGACGCCATTTGCAGTAACATGGATGGACCTGGAGATTATCATACTAAGTGAAGTAAGTCAGAAAAGGAAATACATATACCACAAGGTATCACTTATATGTGTAATCTAAAATAAGACACAAATGAATTTAATCTATGAAACAGAAGAGACAGAGAATAGACTTGTGGTTGCCAAGGGGCAGGTGGGCTGGCAGAGGGATGGATTGGAAATCTGGGATTAGCAGATGCAAACTATTATATGTAGAATGGATAAACAATAATATCCTACTACATAACACAAGGAGCTGAATTCAATATCTTTTAATAAACCATAATATAAAAGAACATGAAAAAGCCATTTTGCTATATATCACACACTAACACAACAAACAATCAGTATTATTTTTAATTCCCTTCCTTCCCCTTTAAGACAAACACCTCTGTGTTGGAAGGGTAACTACCTGACATCAGTGGCTGCTCTGAGGGAATGGGTAACGGCTGTTAAAGTATCCCTCCCCACCCCCCGCCCCCGCCTCTCTCCAAGATGGAGCTAGGGAGCTTAGCAGGTGGAGACTTGCCCCCCTTACCCCTCGGCCCCCCGTCTCACTGAAGGGACAAGGCTATTTCCACGCCTTGGTCCCTGCCTTGGGGAACTCCATGCTGCTGCTAAGTCACTTCAGTCGTGTCTGACTGTGCGACCCCATAGACGGCAGCCCACCAGGCTCCCCCGTCCCTGGGATTCTCCAGGCAAGAACACTGGAGTGGGTTGCCATTTCCTTCTCCAATGCATGAAAGTGAAAAGTGAAAGTGAAGTCGCTCATTCATGCCCGACTCTTAGCGACCCCATGGACTGCAGCGTACTAGGCTCCTCCATCCATGGGATTTCCCAGGCAAGAGTACTGGAGTGGGTTGCCATTGCCTTCTCCGTGGGGAACTCCATGAGGTCACATCAAGTCGCTGAGATTCAGCATCAGGCTTCTCGGGTGTCTTCTATTTGGTCAGAACAGTCCGGAGCCCACTGTGAGGCCCCCAGGCTCCCTTGCGCAGGATGAGGCGCGGTCATGCTGCGGGCGCTGGACTCCATTATCCGCTCCCTTTGTAGGTCCTGCAGCGCGGACTCTATCCTCCCCTCCTCTGCTCTGCTCCTCCCTTCCCCCCTCTCTCTTTCTCTCTTTCCTCTCCCAGTGGGACCCGGGCAACAGCCCGAACCTCTGAAAGAATGGTGAGTTGCTTTTTATTTTTTAAAGATAGTTGTGGTTATAAGTACAGGCATACCTCGGAGATACCGCAGGTCAGGTTCCAGATCATTATAATATAAGAGAATGTCACAATAAAGTGAGTCAGGAGAATCTTTTACTTCCCCAGTGCATGTAAAATTTTGTATATACTCTATTGTAGTCGATTAAGTGTGTATTATGTCTAGAAGAGTAATGCATATATCTCAATTAACAAATGCTTTATTGTTTAAAAATGCTATCATCTGAGTCTTCAGCCAGTTGTATTCAATTTGTAATAGTAACAACAAAGTGCACTTATCACATGTTACCGTAACAAATATAACAATAATGAGAGAATAAATGTGAGACAGTGCAAGAATTATGAAAATGTAGCATGGAGACAGAGTGAGCAAAGGCAGCTGGAAAAATAGTGCCAACAGACTCCTCATGGAGTCTTGTCACAAACTTTAAATTTGTTAAAAAAACACAAAAAAACAAGAATATCTACAACAAAAGAGATATGCCTGTGTTTTGCTCTCTCTTTAGCTACATTGTCACAAAAAACTAATAATATAAAACTATGTGTGTCTGTATTCCACATTTTCTTTTCCATTCATCTGTCCACTTAGTTGGTTTCCATGTCTCGGTTATTGTAAATAATATGGAAACGAAGTGGGGGTGTAGATATGTCTTTGACATAGTGATTTCATTTAAGTATATACGCAAAAGTGGAGATGCTAGATCATATGATAGTTCTGTTTTAAATGTTTGAGAAACCTCTATACTATTTTCCATAGAGACCACACCAATTTACATTCCCACCAACAGTGAACAAGTTTTTATTTTTATCCATATCCTCTTCAATACTTATTTTCTGTCTTTTCAATAATAGACATGATAACAGGTGTGTGTGAGTTGGTATCTCATTGTGGTTTTGATTTGCACTTCCCTAATGAAAAGTGCTGAGCACCATTTCATACACCTGTTGGCCTTTCCAATTATCTCCTTTGGAAAAATGTGTATCCAAGTACTTTGTTCAATTTTAAATTGTGTGGTTTTTTTTTTTCCTGTTGAGGTGTGTGAATTCCTCATATATTTTCAACGTTAACCCCTTACTACATACATGATTTGCTAATATGCAAATATTTTCTCCTATTTCATAGGTTGTTTTTTCATTTTGTTGATAGTTTCTTTTGCTATGCAGAAGCTTTTACTTTGATGTAGTTCTTTTTAATTTTTTATTTTGTTGTTTCTGCTTTAGGATAATATATAAAAAATAATCACCAAAAGTTTTACAGCTATGCTTTTTTTTTTTTTTTTTTGTGGAGCAAAGGTGTTTTAATAAACATGGCTTGGGCATATATACTGTAGTTATTCTCAGCAAAGATAAAGATTAAAATTCCAGACTTACAAAACATAAGACAATCCCTATTAAAGAGAGAGTTGCAAACAATTACCTTTTACAGTATGGCTCATAAAAAGGAAGAGGGTACTTATCAATGTAATGAGAAATGCCTGGATTCCTTAGCCCCGGGAAAGGTGTGCCTCTTCTCTTAATTCCTGAATATTCAGGAATCAATAAGGGCCTGAGGGTTCCTGACAGATCCAAAACAGCATACAGGAAGCCTCTTGTTAAATGCTTCCTGACAATTCCCCCTATTTTATTATATTTGTAAAAAAAAAAAAGGTCCTGACCAAATGAGTTTGGTTAGTATTAACCAATCTTATAGAAAGGTGATGATAAACAACAAATACAATTATCAAGACAATCACCAAAGTTACAGTTCTAGACCCGATGCTGTGTGTAATACTTTGAAACCATCCTTGTGAGTCTAGCCCGCATAATTTGTTTAGCTAAAGTTTCTAAATTAGTGGAAGAGCGCAGACGTTTAGAAAAAGTTTCAAAGATTTCCTTTTGCAGTAATTGTACATTCAGAGAGGCATTATTAAGTAAATGAAATTTGATTTGTTCCCAGTAGTAGGTGCTATGATTGAATTAAACAGGAGTAACACAAAATTGGAAATTAATACGTTACAGATCAAGCTGTAAATTTCTTATGGCTATAACAAAAGGAAGTGGGACACAGGCCTGTATAATATGACTGATTATAGAGAAAGAAATAGTTACTATGACCACGACTGGTCCCTGTGAAATGTCTGGTCCGAGTCCCAAGTTCTTTGGTGCTGGCAGCAAGTTTCCATATGTTTTATATGTCTATAGTTCAGGCCCAATTTGTTTATCGAGGATGATTGGAGGAGGAGGAGGAGGGTGTCATTCCACTGTCAAGCCAGCCAAGAAGTCCTTTGTCATGGTAATGTTTCAACGTAGTGTTAATAACCTTTTACATAATGTTTTTTGTTCTTTCCCTAACTCTTTCCCTAAAGTTTCAGTAGTAAACATGGTTCACAGACAGAAAAAGGGCAGCAATGTCTGCAAGTCTTCTTTTGGAGGCAGGATGAAAGCTCAAGTTTGTTGGCCGACGTTTATGCATAATTTCGCTGGGCCCATACACAAAGGAAGGACTTCATAACCTAAAGAAATTGTAATTAGTTTTCCCTCCTCCCCAGGGTGTGAGGGTTCCAGGGAGGGGGCATGTGGGTGGAGTCATTGGTTGATAGGATCGATAGGTCTTTTCTCCATCTATTTTATGACCCAGAGGAAGTTCAAGGGAAGCTGTGATGCTCACCGCCCTTGAAGGAGTCCACATGGGATGAAGAAGTACTGTGGGAAGTCTGTTAGTAACCACCATGTCTTGAGTCCTCCAGATGACCAGCTTCCCAGGATCCCCCTCTCGGGAATCCATCTTGGCTTAGTGATGCATGTGCCCCCAGGAAGGATGCCAATTCAGAACGACTGGCAAGAGACAAGCCAGAAAGGAACCCAATGACCATCAACCCTGAGACTGTGAGGTTCTCTCCGTTTCCCTCACCCTCCTGCCCCCCGACGCACTCCTTTCTTGTAGAGAGTTTGTTTCAAGTCTTATATTTGTCTTAAATTCATTTTGAGTTAGCTTTTGTGAGTGGTTTAAGATAGAGGTATAGTTTTATTCTTTTGTTTGTGAATATCCAATTTTCCTGTACAGTTTATTTGAGAGAGTCTTTTTTCTCCATTGTGTGTTTTTGGCTCCCTTGTCAAAATATTAGTTGACTATAAAAGCATAGGTTTATTTCTGGGCTCTTGATTCTGTTCCATTCATCCCTGTGTCTATTTTTATGCCAGTACCATACTGTTTTGATTATTATATCAATAGCTTTATGTATCTTGAAATCAGAAAGTTCTGCTTTGTTCTTCCTCTAAGGATTGTTTTGACTATTCAAGGTCTTTTGTGGTTCTATATAAAGTTTAGGATTAGTTTGTGCGTGTGTGTGATTTTGTATGTATTTCATTGTTTTTTGATGCTATTATCAATGGGATAATTTTCTTTATTTCTTTTTCAGATAATTCATTTTTAGTGTATAGAAACAAAATTTTTGTTCATTTTGATTTTTTAATTTTTGTTTATTTTGTACACAGCAGGTTTACTGAATATATTGATTAAAGCTAATTTTTTTGGTCACAGTTGGCACTCTTGTCTTTTTTTGATCTTAGTGGGAAAGCTTTCAAACTCTCACCATTGAGTATGATGACAGCTATAGGTTTATAATATGTGATCTCTCTTATGTTGAAGGACATTTTTTCTATACCTAATTTGTAAGAGTTTTTTAAATCATGAGTGGATGTTGAATTTTGTCAAATGCTTTTTCTGTATCTATTATATTTAGATGATTATATGATATTATTCTTTTATTCTCTTAATGTGATATATCATATTTGATTTGCATATATGGAAACATTCTACATTGAAAGGTGAATCCCACTTCCTCATGGTATATAATCCTTTGAATGTGCTGTTGAGTGTGGTTTGCTAGTACTTTATTGAGAATTTTTGCATACATATTAATCAGGAATATTAGTCTATGGCTTTCTTTTCTTGTAATGTCACTATCTGGCTTTGTACTAGGCTTTTAGCAGCTTTTTAAAATTAGTTGGGGAGTATTCCCTCTTCAACTTTTTTAGATGCATTTCGGAGGAATTGGTTTAATTCTTCTTTAAATGTTTGATAAAAATCACCAGTGAATTCATCTGGTCCTGGCTATTTCTTTGTTGGAAAAATTTTTATTACTGATTCAATCTCCTTACTAGTAATTGGTTTGTTCAGATTATCCTATTTCTTCCTGATTCAGTGTTTGTAGAGGACACAACTCAGTCACTAGCAATGCCCTTTATTAGTTTAAGGAAGTTGACAAGACTGTTCTTGTCAGTTACTGTCAAGGAAGTTGACAAATGAGAATGAGTGTTGAGTTTGTCAGAATTTTTATGTATCTTTTGAGGTGATTATATGATTTTGCCTTAATAGTTCATCAATTTAATGAATTAGATTAATTTATTTTCTAATGCATATTCAAACTTAACCTTATCATGACCTATTATTTTTGTAATATTGCTCAATATGACTTAATATGATTTTACGGGAGAATTTTTCTTTTATGTTCTATGTTATACACTACCTTTTAGTATTCTTTCCTTGTTTAGTTGTATTTGATTTTGATATCAGAATTTAGGGCTTCCCTGTTGGCTCAGACCGTAAGAATCTACCGGCATTGAAGATGATCTAGGTTCGATTCCTGGGTCAGGAAGATTCTTTGGAGAAAGGAATGGATACCTACTCCAGTATTCCTGCCTGGAGAATTCCATGGACAGAGGAGCCCTGTGGGCTACAGTCTGGGGTTTCACTGGAACTATAAAATGACTTGTAAAGTGCTCCCTCCTATTTTGTATAGAATTGATACGTTATTTCCTGTTTGTTTGGTAGTTTATCCTCATGCCACTACTTGCCATGGAATTCTTAGGAAGATTATTTCAGCTATAAATCAATGTCATGATTCTATAATGGAAACTTTAGGTTGCCTGTTTTATTTATTTACTTTGGAGTATTTTTACTTGATTGAAGCACAGTTGCTTTACACTTCATGTCAATTTCTGTTGTACAGCAAAGGGAATCAGCCATACATAAACACATACCGTCTCTTTTTTGGTTGCCCTTCCCATTTAGGTCACTCCAAATCACTTTAGAAGAGTTCCCTGTGCTATCCAGTAGATTCTCATTATAGGTTGCCTATATGATTTTAAAATGAGAAATAATAGTTTAATAATACTTTTAATCTATGTCAAAAATGGAAAATAAGTGAGATATTGAAGAGAAAAAGAAAGGTCTGCTCTTTCAGGCTTGAAGAGATTTTGAAAGAAGAAGGAGATGAAAGGTAGTGAAGCAGATGCAAAAATATTTATGTCCTTGTCTTTCCAGGCCATTTTCATATATTAAAGAATGTCAAAAGGAAGCCAGGGAACTGAGATAATTTTGCCTCACATTTTGTTGAGGTTATGCAACAGACCTTCCTCAAAGTTGCCTCTGAAATAATCTCAGTTCAGTAAGTTCAGTTGCTAAGTACTGTCTGACTCTTTGCAACCCCACCCATGGACTGTAGCACGCCAGGCGTCCCTGCCCACCACCAACTCCTGGAATTTACTCACACTCATATCCATTAAGTCAGTGATGCCACCCAAACATCCAATCCTTTGTCGTCCCCTTCTCCTCCTGCCTTCAATCTTTCCCAGCATCAGGGTTTTATCCAATGAGTCAGTTATTCTCATCAGGTTTCCAAAGTATTGGTGTTTCACCTTTAACATCAGTCCTTCCAATGAATATTCAGGACTGATTTCCTTTAGGATGAACTGGTTGGATCTCCTTGCAGTTTAAGGGACTCTCAAGAGTCTTCTCCAACACCACAGTTCAAAAGCATCAATTTTTGGCACTCAGCTTTCTTTATACTCCAACTCTCACACCACACATGACTACTGGAAATACCATAACTAACTAGATGGACCTTTGTTGGCAAAGTAATGTCTCTGCTTTTTAATATGCTGTGCAGTTTGGTCATAGCTTTTCTTCCAAGGAGCAAGCATCTTTTAATTTCAAGGCTGCAGTCACCATCTGCAGTGATTTTGGAGCCCCCAAAAATAGAGTCTCTCACTGTTTCCACTGTTTCTCCATCTATTTGCCATCAAGTGATGGGACTGGATCCCTGATCTTAGTTTGCTGATTGTTGAGTTTTAAGCCAACTTTTTCATTCTCCTCTTTCACTTTCCTCAAGAGGCTTTTTAGTTCTTCTTCGCTTTCTGCCATAAGGGTGGTGTCATCTGCATATCTGAGGTTATTGATATTTCTCCTGGCAATCTTGATTTCAGTGTGTGCTTCATCTAGCCCAGCATTCTGCATGATGTACTCTGCATATAAGTTAAATAAGCAAGGTGACAATATACAGCCTTGATGTACTCCTTTCCCAATTTGGAACCAGTCTCTTGTTCCATGACTGGTTCTCACTGTTACTTCTTGACCTGCATACAGATTTCTCAGGAGATAGGTCAGGTGGTCTGGTGTTCCTGTCTCTTTAAGAATTTTCCACAGTTATTTGTGACCCACACAGTCAAAGGCTTTGGTGTAGTCAATAAAGTAGAAATAGATGTTTTTCTGGGACTCTCTTGCTTTTTCGATGATCCAGCCGATATTGGCAATCTGATCTCTGTTTCCTCTGACTTTTCTAAATCTAGCATGAACATCTGGAAGTTCATGGTTCACGTACTGTTGAAGCCTGCCTTGGAAAATTTTGAGCATTACTTTGCCAGCATGTGAGATGAGTGCAATTGTGTGGTAGTTTGAATATTCTTTGGTGTTGCCTTTCTTTGGGATTGGAATGAAAACTGACCTTTTCCAGTCCTGTGGCCATTGCTAAGTTTTCCAAATTTGCTGGCATATTGCATGCAGCACTTTCATAGCATCATCTTTTAGGATTTGAAATTGTTCAATTGAAATTCCATCACTTCCACTAGTTTTGTTTGTAGTGATGCTTCCTAAGGTCCACTTGACTTCTCATTCCGGGATGCCTAGCTCTAGGTGAGTGATCACACCATTGTAGTTATCTAGGTCATGTGTAATATAGTATAAAAGAAAATAAAATATAATCTTTGCATTCATATATCTTTAAGTAATAGAATATAATAACACTGCAAAAGTATACAAGCAGCTTAGTTCTAGAATCCTATAAACAATTCATTTTTTGAAACTTAAAGTTATTACTTTGCTTTCACTTTTCAAGTAATAACTTTCAAAATAATTTTAATACTAAGCCAAAATTTCTGTGGAAACAAGTATAGAGTTGATCCTAGATACAAAAATTAAGTACCTTAAAGGAATTCTAGTGAATATATAGCGTGCAGACTGTCTTATGAGTGTATATACTTATATGTATCCTCTGTCTGGTTCTCGGCACATATTTTTACTCATTCCAATTTTTCTGAACATATCCTAGTAATCTTTCATCAAACAATTGCTGATTATTATTTTGGGGCTCTTCAAATATATTTAATACTCAACCTGGTGGGGTGTTTTGGTTATCCCTTTTAAGTGTCTTGCTTTTTTTTTTACAATTTCATATTAAAGTTGATTTTACTTCAATTATCTTTCCAGAATTTATCCAGAAATTATTATGTTTTAATATGATGTTTATTTAGTAAGTAATACTGTTAGTCACATTTTAGAAGAATCTGGTAATTCTTTTAAATATTATTTTAAACAGTCATTTTTAATGATTGAAAGTACATTATGTACTTCTGAGCTCCCCAATAATAAACCTATCTGATATTAAATTCTTTAAAAAATATCCTAACCATAAGCATTTAATTGAACCAAGATTTATTTTATGTAATACTGATACAAATATGCAACAATTATTGAAAGATATGTCACATTTGATAAACAAAAAAGTCCTATGTATACACACATGTTCAGTTGCGAAGTTCAGTCCAACTCTATATACCCCATGCACTGTAGCAACTTCGCTCCTCTGTCCTCCACTGTCCCCCAGAGTTTGCTCAAATCCATGTCCTTTGAATCAGAGATGCTGTCTAACCATCTCATCCTCAGACGCCCCCTTCTCCTTTTGTCTTCTTCAGTCTTTCCCAGCATCAGAGGCTTTTCCCATGAATTTGCCCTTGCATCATGTGGCTAGAATATTGGAGCCTCAGTTTCAGCATCAGTCCTTCCAATGAATATTCAGAGTTGATTTTATTCAGGCCTTCTTGATGGTTCAAGTCTCACATCTGAACACGAATACTGGAAAAACCATAGCTTTGACTATATGGATCTCTGTCCGTAAGGTGATGTCTCTGCTTTTTAGTATAGTGTCTAAGTTTGGCATAGCTTTCCATCCAAGGAGCAAGAATCTTTTAATTCATTGCAGCACTTACTGTCTGCAGTGAATTTGGAACCCAAGAAAATAAAATCTGCCACAGTTTACACTTTTTCCCCATCTAATTTCCCATGAAGTGATGAGATTGAATGCCAGGATCTTAATTTCCTGAATGCTGAGTTTTAAGCCAGCTTTTTCACTTCGCTTTCACTCTCATCATGAGGCTCTTTAGTTCCTTTTGCTTTCTGTCATTAGTGTGGTATCAGCTGCATGTCTGAGGTTGTAGATATTTCTCCCGGCACTCTCAACTCTAGCTTGTGATTCATAAGGCACAGCATTTTGCATGATTTCTCTGCATAGAATTTAAATCAGCAGGGTGACAATATACAGTCTTGTCCTACTCCTTTCCCAATTTTGAACCACTGAGTTTTTCCATGGGCAGTTCTAATTGTTGTTTCTTGTCTCGCACACAGTTTCTCAGGACACAGGTGAAGTGGTCTGGTAGTCCCATCTTCTTAAGAATTTTCCACAGATTGTTGTGATCCACACAGTCAAAGGCTTTAGCACAGTCAATGAAGCAGAGGTAGATGTTTTTTTCTGGAATTTCCTTGCTTTCTCTACGTCTGAAAAATGTTCGCAATTTGATTTCTGGTTCCTCTGCCTTTTCTAAACCCAGATTGCATATCTGGAAGTTCTTCATTCACATACTGCTGGCCTAACTTGAAGGATTTTGAAAATAACCCTACTAGTTTGAAATGAACAGAATTTTATGGTAGTTTGTGCATTGGCATTGCCCTTCTTTGGGATTGGAATGAGAGCTGACTTTTTCCAGTCCTGTGACCACTGCCAAAATTTGCAAATTTGATGAAATATAGGGTGCAGCACTTTAGTATCATTTTTTTCTTTTTTTTTTTTTTAAGAATTTGAAATAGCTCAGCTGGAATTCCGTTACTTCTACTAGCTTTGTCTGCAGCAATGCTTTCTAAGGCTCACTTGACCTCACACTCCAGAATATGTGGCTCTAGATGAGTGACATCATGGTTATCTGGGTCATTAAGACCTTTTTTGTATAGTTCTTCTGTATATTCTTACCACCTCTTCTTAATCTCTTCTGCTTCTGTTAGGTCCTTCCCATTTTTGCCCTTTTTTGTACCCATCCATGCATGGAATATTCCTTTAATATTGCCAATTTTCTTGAAGAGATCTCTAGTCTTTTCCATTCTATTGTTTTCCTCTATTTCTTTGCATTGTTCATTTAAGAAGGCCTTCTTACCTCTCCTCGCTATTCTCTGGAACTCTGCATTCAATTGGTTATATCTTTCCCTTTCTCCCTTGCCTTTTGTTTCTCTTCTTTCCTCAGCTATTTGAAAGGCTACTCAGACAACCATTTTGCCTTCTTGCATTTGTTTTGCTTTGGGATAATTTTGGTCACTGACTCCTGTATAGTGTTAGGAACCTCTGTCCATAGTTCTTCAGTTACTCTATCAGATTGAATCCCTTGAATTTATTCATCATCTCCTCTGTATAATCATAAGGGATTTTATTTAGGGCATACCTGAATAGCCTAGTGGTTTTCCATGTTTTTTTTTTTCAAATTAGGCCTGAGTTTTGCAATAAGGAGCTTATGATCTTTGTCACAGTCAGCTCCAGGTCTTATTTTTGCTGGTGCATAAAGCTTCTCCATTTTTTTCTTCAAAGAACATAATCAATCTGATTTCAGTATTGACCATCTGGTGATGTCCATGTGTAGAGTTGTTTCTTAGGTTGTTGGAGATGGTGTTTTCTATGACCAGCGTGTTCTCTTGGGAAACTCTGTTAATGTTTGCCCTGCTTCATTTTATACTCCAAGGCCAAACTTGTCTGTTACTCCAGGTATCTCTTGACTTCCTACTTTTGTATTCCAGTCCTCTATGATGAAAAGAACATCTTATTTGGTGTTAGTTCTAGAAGGTGTTGTTGGTCTTCATAGAACCAGTCAACTTCAGTTTCTTCAGCATTGTGGTTGGGTCATAGACTTGGATTTCTGTCTGTTGAATAGTTTGCTTTGGAAATGATCCAAGATCATTATGTCATTTTTTAAGGTTGTACCCAGTTGCATTTCAGACTCTTGTGGACCAAGAGGGCTACTCTATTTCTCCTAAGGGATTCTTGCCCACAGTAGTAGATATAATGATCATCTGAATTAAATTTCACCATCCTCATCCATTTTAGTTCACTGATTCCTAAGATATCAGTGTTCAATCTTGCCATCTCCTGCTTGACCATGTCCAATTTACCTTGGTTCATGGATTTCACATTGCTGGTTCCTATGTGTACTGCTGATCCTGTTCACAGCACCAGTTGTCTCGCTGTATCTCACTGTCTGCACTGTTTACTGAAGTCATGATAGGCAAGGCGCAAGCTAAGACTGGAAGAAAACGTGAGGAGGCGTAGGAACTGCAGATGCATTTAATCTCTCCTGGCTGGCTCAGCAACCATAGCAACAGACATAACATAACACAACATAACTGCACACAGCCCTTCAGGGATTTTCAAGGTGAAGATTATATTTACTTATAGAACAAAGGTTGCCCATGGTCAAGTGAGTACCTCCTGACTCACTTGCAGCAGTGCTATAGGTGATCAAGGCTGTTACATAACCATGCAAAGTCGTTGTTTACAGAATGTGGGATGAGAGGGCATGAGACCGTGGGGTGAGAGAGCGTGACTGGTACCATCTGGTTAATTTTCCCCACTGTGCAATATTGTTCTTTACAGCATCAGATTTTACTTTCACCACCAGGCACATCCACAGCTGAACATTATTTCTGCTTTGGCCCAGTTGCTTTAAATGAGTGATTGCCCTCAGCTCTTACCCAGTAGGACAGCTGACACTTTATGACCTGGCTGGCTCATCCTTCAGTGACAAAACTGTTTACCTTTTCACCCTGGATTAGGAAATGGCAAACCACTCCAGTATTCTTGGTGGGAGAAAACCATGAACAGTATTTATGTATGTATGTATGTATGTATATATCATCTATAATTTTATCTATCCATTAACTTGTAACCATATATTTATATTTATTTTAATACTTTGAAGGATAATACCCATATATAATCAATTTGTATGATAATGTTTGTTATCTGAAAATATGTTATTAAACAAAGCTATGTTTTGACTAATATTATTTTAGAATGAAGATAGTATGAGCCTAAGAAATTAATGTCTTTGATAGAGTCCTTATCAGTCTTTAGCATCCATCACTGCACTTTAAGAAGATGTTCTTATCTATCTGTAGTGTGGCCATGTGGTCATATTTCCCAGAATATGAAGTCAGTAGATGATATCACATTGATTTAGTGTGATGGCTATGAAGTCAAGTGGGAATCAAATCAAGTTCAGGAACTTGCTTACTGTGAGATCTTGTTAGACAAGTATTTCATTCCTCTCCTTTGATGTCTTTACCTGTAAAATGTTGATGGCAACTATATAGTAAAGTCCTTGTGAGGTCGAATTGACTCAATTCATTAGAGTGTTTGAAACACTACTTGAAACATAGGAAATCCACTATTGTCATTGTAAATGTATGTCCTCTGTAAAACACAAGATGTACTTATTTCTGACTAATTACTACTTTGAAGTTTTCAGTGGCATTCTTTAGAGGCATAAAATTCCTTACTAGTTCTGTAAATGTGCTCTGTTTAGACATCAGTATTGATTCTCTAACCCTATTGGGGTTAATATTGATTCTCTAACCCTATTCCAATCGCAAAGAAGGGCAATGCCAAGGAATGTTCAAACTACCGCACAATTGCACTCAATTCACACTCTAGCAAAATAATGCTCAAAATTCTCCAAGCCAGGCTTCAACAGTCCATGAACCATGAACTTCCAGATGTTCATGCTGGATTTAGAAAAGGCAGAGGAACCAGAGATCAAATTGCCAACATCCACTGGATCATCGAGAAAGCAAGAGAGTTCCAGAAAAATATCTACTTCTGCCTTATTGACTACACCAAGGCCTTTGACTGTGTGGATCACAACAAATTGTGGAAAATTATTAAAGAGATGGGAATACCAGACAATCTGATCTGGCTCCTGAGAAATCTGTATGCAGGTCAAGAAGCAACAGTTAGAACTGGACATGGAGCAACAGACTGGTTCAAAATTGGGAAAGGAGTATGTCAAGTATGTATATTGTCACTCTGATTGTTTAACTTATATGCAGAAAACATCATGTGAAATGCCGGGCTGGATGAAGCACAAGCTGGAATCAAGATTGCCGGGAGAAATATCAATAACCTCGGATACACAGATGATGCCACCCTTATGGCAGAAAGTGAAGGAGAATTAAAGAGCTTCTTGATGAAAATGAGAGAAGAGAGTGAAAAAGTTGGCTTAAAACTCTATATTCAGAAAACTAAGATCATGGCATCTGGTCCCATCACTTCATGGCAAATAGATGGGGAAACAGTGGAAACAGTGGCTGGCTTTATTTTTTGGGGCTCCAAAGTCACTGCAGATGGTGACTACAGCCATGAAATTAAAAGACACTTGCTCCTTGTAAGAAAAGCTATGACCAACCTAAATAGCATATTAAAAAGCAGAGACATTACTTTGCCAACAAATGTCTATCTAGTCAAAGCTATGGTTTTTCCAGAAGTCATGTATGGATGTGAGAGTTGGACTATAAAGAAAACTGGGCATTGAAGAATTGATGCTTTCAAACTGTGGTGTTGGAGAAGACTCTTGAGATTCCCTTGGACTGCAAGGAGATCCAACCAGTCCATCTTAAAGGAAATCGGCCCTGAATAGTCATTGGAAGGACTGATGTTGAAGCTGAAACTCCAATACTTTGGCCACTTGATGTGAAGAGCTGACTCATTTGAAACGACTCATGCTGACAAAGATTGAAGGCAGGAGTAGAAGGGGATGACAGAGGATGAGATGGTTGGATGGCATCACTGACTCAATGGACATGAGTTTGAGGAAGGTCCAGGAGTTTGAGCCAGGAGAGCCTGGCATGCTGCAGTCCATGGGGTTGCAAAGAGTTGGATATGAATAAACATATACACACAAAAACATATATATGCACATACATATTATATACCTTTATATATACATGTAATTAGTTTTATAACTATATATGTGTAACATCCTCTCTCTATATAAAACATAGCCTATATAAAATATATAGATAACTAAATGTATAACTATGTATAACATTCTGTCTCTCTGTGTCTCTCTCTACACCCACACACATACATAACACATCATTGTTATCAGTAGTTACATACAGTTTTTTTAGAATAAGAATATTTCCTGAAACCTTTCAGTGCTTCTTATTTCTTTTACAAATGGCAGTATCCTAAAAGTTTGTCTCCTTTGTTAAAGGAACACAACAAAACAGCCACCCAGATGGATGAGCACTCCTCAAATTCCCTAATTAATGTAAGTTAAATAATATTTATAATATATATCATGAAAAATAAGTGACTTCCTGTCAATTGTCCTATTCTCATGCCAATATAAAATAATTTCAGCAAGCAAACTTCATAGTAATGGAGAGTTTTGAAATAATAAGTATCATTTATAGTCTGCGTGCATTTAGTGGCTCAGTCATGTCCAATTCTTTGAGACCCCATGGGCTATTGCCAACCAGGCTCCTCTGTCCATGGGGATTCTCCAGGCAAGAATATTGGATTGGGTTGCCATACCCTCTCCTCCAGGGGATCTTCCCAACCCAGGGATCAAATCCACGTTTCCCACATTGAGAGTGGATTCTTTACCATCTGAGGCACCAGGGAAGCCCAAGAATACTGGAGTGGGTAGCCTATCCCTTCTCTAGTGGATCTTCCTGACCCAGGAATCAAACCAGGGTTTCCTGCATTGCAGGAGGATTCTTTACGAGCTGAGCTACTAGGAAAGTCCCCAGGTATCTTTTATATCTTTATCCAAAAAGCAAGTATACCTTGATTATTTTAGAGGAAAATGAAGAGTATGATTACTTTAAATCTGGAAGACTTAAAGTACAAACATAAACTGGATATTTTAAAGTTAATTGGCACCCCATTTTTTGAGCTAAATATATTAAGCCATATTACATTTTCCTTTTCATCATAATGTCAGAATAACAAAAGCATTAAGTCATCAAAAGAGAACTTATAAGAAATATTGGATGCTTAATACTATATATGACAAATATTGTCTCTCTACTAAAAGAAACACAATATTCTTGAAGGAGACAAATAAGGTACATTACATCTTTATAGAAACATATGTGACTGCATATAATGTCATGAATTGTAGCTTAGGTTATCTACTACATTTTAAAAATTGGTAACTATAAATATTTTCTCAGTTAATGAAGATATTACCTACTGATGCCTATAATATTTATGAGTATAAATATGGTGAAGCTTAGTAATACCAGCTTCCTGAATAACATGAAATAATGTTGCATTTTTTAATACTATCTAGATTGATGATTAAGGTTTATTTTTAGAATACTCAAGGAGTTTAGGCCATTTGTAGGAGTTTTATCTAACACCTCTCATAAAGTAAAATAATGCTTTCATATATACCTTCTAATTTACTTTCAAATGGAGAAATGCATTCTGTTTGCTCTTAGTGGAAAGCAAAATAACTAGACGTCAATGAATTATAAATTTCTTTTACCCTAGGTCGGTTTTCTTTAGAATAATCACTGTTTTCATGGAACTCATCTGAATTATTTGTAAAATAAGGTTTCAGATTAGATGATCTCAAAAAAAAAAAAAAAAAAAAAAGCTATGTTGTTAAACTACAGATAAACTATTGAAAGAGTGAAGTGGATTTTCAAAATTTTGTGTTGAAAACCCAGACATATTGCATTCAAGCTGCAGAAAATCACAGAAAAGAAAACAAGAAATTGATACAATAAAAATGGAAAAACATTTTATTCAATATGTAAAAATTATATATTCTAATGAATAAAGAAGCAAAGATAAGAGTTGTATCTGAATTTCCCTTAGAAATCATGCAAACAAGAAGAGTTGAATGAAATATTTAAAGGTGTGAGAGAAAAATATCACCAACCTAGAATTCTGTGTCCTGTGACATTATCCTTTATAATTGATGAAGTTAACTTTCTCAGAAAAAATAAATTGAAGGAATTTGTTGCAAGTTGACTACCTTGAAGGACATACGGAGTTGGATTAGTTGTAAATTTGTATTGCAAACTCTAGAGCAAACACTAAAAAAGGTTAAAAAATGTAGTTGATATGGTAAAGAAGCAAAATGGAATCATATAAAATGTTCAAAAGTCACAGAAAGCAGTAAACAGAAATGTATGGTAGTTATTAAGGCAACTATATCAATAATCACCTGAAAGCATCAGTGATGTAAATACATCAGTTAAAAGACAAAGTCAAGAAAAAAAAAAAAAAAAAGAACCAATATCTTTTCTACAGTGAACATCCTTTAAATATAAAGACACATACCATTAAAATAAAGGATTGGAGAAAGATATAATATGCTAACAGTAATCAAAAGAGGGAGTAACTGTTTGCTTTTCTGATAGAGCATACTTCAGAATAAGGGAAGTGTGGATGCACCTACCAACAAACTGTCAAAATACGTGAAACAAAAGTTGACTGAACCACAAAGAGAAATAGATGAGTCCACCATTATAGTTGGAAACTTGAATAACTATCTATCAGAAATAGACAAATCTATCAGTCAGAAAATCAGTAAGGACATAGTTAAGCTCAACAGCACCTTCAATCAACTGGATATAACTGACATCTGTAGATTATATCATCCCAAAACAGTAGGAACAGATACTTCTGAAGCTCTTGTGGAACATGTAACAAGATGAAAAAACATTTTAGGTCATAAAACACACTTAAAAATATAAAAAGAATAGATTATACAATCTTTGCTCTCAGACCACAGTAGAATTGACCTAGATATCAATAACAGAAAGATAACTGAAAAAAATCCCAAAATACTTGGAGACTGAAAAACAGAGTTCTAGATAACATATAGATGAAAGAAGAAATCTTAAGAGACAGTCAGAATATTTTGAAATATTTCATCAGTAGATGAAAAGTGCAACTTATCAAACAATGTGTAATGCAGTAAAAGCAGTGTTTAGAGGGAAATTTATGGCATTGAATGCATTCTTGGGTGTGGAAATAATGCTACTATTAACATTGAGGTGCATGTATCATTTTGAATTAGTGTTTTCATTTTCTTCAGATGTATACCCAGGAATAGAATGACTGGGTCATATGGTAATTATGTTTTTAGTATTTTGCAGAATCTCCATCACTGTTTTCTACAGTGTCTGAACAAGTTTACATTCCTAGCAACAGTGAAGGAGGATCCCCTTTTCTTTACATACTCATAAATGCTTGTTATTTGTTGTGTTTTTTATAATAGCCATTCTGATGTGTATAAGATGATGTCTCATTGTGGTTTTGATTTGCATTTCTCTGATAAATAATTATGTTAAGCATATTTCCACATACCTGATGACCATCTGTATGTCTTCCTTGGAAAAATATCTATTCAGATCTTCTTCCAATTTTTTGAATCAAGTTGTTTGGTTTTTTGATGTTGGGTTGTCTGAGTTCTTTGTATATTTTAGATATTGATTCCTTATCAAATATATTTTTGCAGATATCTTCTCTGATTCACTAGGCCCTTGCTTGCTTTGTTGTTAGTTTCTTTCAGTGTGCACAAGATTTTTGGTTACATATAACCCGATTTGTTTATTTTTCCTTCTGTGTTCCTGCCTGAGGAGACATATCCAAAAAAAAAAAAATTGCTTTTCTTTTTTTTTAAGAAAAATTTGACTGATGTCAAAGACTGCACAACTACCTCTGTTTTCTTTTAAGAGTTTTATGATTTCACATCTTACATTTGAACTTAAGTCTTTAATCCACTTAGACTTTGTTTTTGTATAGGTTGTAGAAAATTAGTATGGCTTGATACCTTTGCATGTAGCTGTTTAACACCATTTATTGAAGAGGCTGCCTTTTCCTAGTCATATGTTATTGCCTCCTTTGTCATCAATTAATTAACCACAAGTGTGTAGGTTTATTTCTGAACTCCATTCAATTGATCTATGTGGCTGTTTTTATGGCAGTACCATACTGTTTTAATTATTGTAGCTTTGTAATGTCATTTGAAATCAGGGACCTTTGCTTCTTTCTCAAGTTTCTTTTGGCTTTTTGGGGTCTTTTATGTTTCTATACCAGAGAAGACAATGGTGCCCCACTCCAGTACTCTTGCCTAGAAAATCCCATGGATGAAGGAGCCTGGTAGGCTGCAGTCCATTGGGTCACTAAAAGTTGGACATGACTGAGTGACTTCACTTTCATTCTTCACTTTCATGCATTAGAGAAGGAAATGGCAGCCCACTCCAGTACTCTTGCCTGGAGAATCCCAGGGACGGGGGAGCCTGGTGGGCTGCCATCTATGGGGTCTCACAGAGTCGGGAATGACTGAAGTGACTTAGCAGTAGTAGCAACAGTGTTTCCATACAAAGTTTTGAATTATTGTTCCAGTTCTGTGAAAAATGCCATTGATATTTTGATAGGGATTACACTGAATCTATGGATTGCCTTGGAGAATATATTAATTTAAACAGTGTTAATTCTTCCAATCCATGAGCATAGTATATTTTTCCACTCACTTGTGTCACTCAAGTAAAAGCAAAATATGAGGTTCTTGAATATAAGTAGATATATATATATATAAATATATACATGTGTCTGCAAAAATCAGAGCCCAGCATTGTAAAATTATAGTGATCAAAATAATATATATGTTTGTATATATCTAGGTCTGTATGCAGGTCAGGAAGCAACAGTTAGAGCTGAACATAGAAAAACAGACTGGTTTCAAACTAGAAAAGGAGTACATCAAGGTTGTATATTGTCACCCTGCTTATTTAATTTATATGTGGAGTACATCACGAGAAACACTGGGCTGGATGAAGCACAAGCTGTAATCAAGCTTGCCAGGAGAAATATCAAACACCTCAGATATGCAAATGACACCACCCTTATGGCAGAAAGTGAAGAAGAACTAAAGAGCCTCTTGAGGAAAGCGAAAGAGGAGAGTGAAAAAGTTGGCTTAAAGCTCAATGTTCAGAAAACTGAGATCATGGCATCTGGTCCCATCACTTCCTGGCAAATAGATGGGGAAACAGTGGAAACAGTGGCTGACTTTATTTGGGGGGGCGGGGGCTCCAAAATCACTGCAGATGGTGACTACAGCCATGAAATTAAAAGACACTCCTTGGAAGGAAAGTTATGGTTAACTTTAGATCACATTAAAAAGCAGAGACATTACTTTGCCAACAAAGGTCGGTCTAGTCAAGGCCATGGTTTTTCCAGTAGCCATGTATGGATGTGAGAGTTGGACTGTAAAGAAAGCTGAGTGCCGAAGAATTGATGCGTTTGAACTGTGATGTTGGAGAAGACTCTTAAGAGTCCCTTGGACTGCAAGGATACCCAACCAGTCCATCCTAAAGGAAATCAGTCTTGAGTGTTCCTTGGAAGTACTGATGTTGAAGCTGAAGCTGCAATACCTTGGCCATTTGAAGCAAAGAGTTGACTCATTTGAAAAGACCCTGATGCTAGGAAAGTTTGAAGGCAGGAGAAGGGGACGACGGAGGATGAGATGGTTGGGTGGCATCACTGACTCAATGAATATGAGTTTGGGTAAACTCTGGAAGTTGGTGATGGACAGGGAGGCCTGGTGTGCTGCAGTCCATGGTGTCACAAAGAGTCGGACACGACTGAGCGATTGAACTGAATGTTGCTTCCAGAACAACATCTAGGTAGCTAGAACATGGAAGCAACCTAGATTGTCCATTGACAGGTGAATGGATAAAGAAGTAGTGATATATATACACAATGGAATATTACTCAGCCATTAAATGGAACACATATGAGTCAATTCTAAGGAGGTGGATGAACCTAGAACCTGTTGTACAGAGTGAAGTAAGTCAGAAAGAGAAAGGCAAATATCATGTTTACCACATATATACGGAATATAGAAAAATGGTACTGAGGAATTTACTTACAGGGCAGCAGTGGAGAGACAGACATAGAGAATAGACCTATGGACATAGGGAGAGGGGAGGATAGGGTGAAGATATATGGAAAAAGTAACATGGAAACTTACATTATCATATGTAAAACAGATAGCCAACGGGAATTTGCTGTACAGCTCAGGAAACTCAAACAGGGTCTCTGTATCAACCTAGAGGAGTGGGGTGGGGAAGGAGATGGGAGGAAGGTTCAAAAGGGAGGGGATATATGTATACCGATGGCTGATTCATGTTGAGGTTTGACAGAAAACAACAAAATTCTGTAAAGCAATTATCCTTCAATAAAATTAAATTAGCTAAAAAAATCATACATATATATATGAATACAGAACCAAAGAGTGCTAATTACTTCATGGCAGATGAAGATGGTCTTCATTTTTCTTTTATTTTTACCTCCAAATATTCTATAATTATTACATATTTATTTAATATTCAAAAATAATTTTACTAAACTTTCTTAAGGTAAATATCTTTGACTTATATAGTAGCTATAAAGGTAATGTATTCCTACAATAGATGTTTAAGGAATTATCTAGAGAAGCAGAAATAGTATAGCGATGAAAGGAAACATATATGAGATAAAATGAGATGCTACAACACACTGATGTACAGTGAAGATTCCGGACTTTACAAAAAGAACACACAGATTCAAAATTCATGAGGTTACTGCTTTCCCTAGGTTACCAGCATCCATTGCTGGAATATTTGTAAAGTGGTTTCCCTGTTTGCCCATCCACACCAATAGTCTATTTGTCACACTGCAGCTAAAGAGCTTTTGCAAACTGTACCGTTTTTCTTTTCAAAACCGTGATGACTTCCTGTACTGTTCCCAACAAGAATCAAAGTCCCGAATGTTGTTCACATGGCCCTCCTATCGTATCTGGCGCATCTTCCATCCAGTGCCGTGATCAAATCAGATCATAATAAAAAGACTTCTTTGACTCTTCTATGTAAAATAGAAAGCTCCAACCCATGATGCTGTTAACCCTGCTCTATTTATTCACTAGAATTGCTACTTGATACACTATATCAATATGTTGATAGCACACTACATTGATATCACTCTATTAATGTCTGTTATTTCCCACATGATGTGTGTGTTTCACACAGGCTTCTGTGCCATTGGTTTTCTCTCAGCCTTTCGCCATAAAAGTGTCATGTCCATGGAAAACTACTTCTGGTTTCTTTGATTCAACACTGCATCTCTGTCTCTTCTAATAGGAGGCCTGGCACATGAACAGAAACTAGTGAGTATGTATTTACTAATACCGTTTATCTACACTAACATTAATGCATTAACAAACATAAAAATTAAATGTTAATATGATAATTCATTAAATAAATTTTCTGAACCACTTTTCCTACTTGAATAAGGAAGATTCTGTGGTTCAAAGTGAGTGTTGGTTGCTCAGTCGTGTCCAGCTCTTTGCAACCCCATGGATAATATACCCTGCCAGGCTTCTCTGTCCATGGGATTCTCCAGACAAGAATAAGGAGGTGCTGTTTTCTTCTCCAGGGTATCTTCCCAATCCAGGAATTGAACCCCAGTCTCCCACATGGCAGTCAGGAGCCTGGCAGGTATAATATGAAAGACATTGTAAACCTACCTACTTATTTATATATATGTATGTATCTATCCATTGATTTGTTCACTTTGTTTTTTTACCTATCTGTCTGCATATATGACATTTATGCTTAAGTTATTCAGAAGCTTTAAATGAGGTGTTCATCTTAAGTGAATTTTCTTTTCAGTTGCTGCTATTAAGTTCTCTACCCAATCCTATACAACTGCAAAACTTCCTAAGCAGGAAGGAAGTTGAAGAAATGACTCACAGTGACATTCTAATTTTAGCTAATTCCAGTAAAATCAATTTCAGATATCAGGAGTGACAAAAGGAGAGGTTGAAAAAAGTCTGTATAGATGATTTCACACACCTCAAGGAAGACTGCTTTTTATATGATTATGTGACTAATTCCTCTAAGCCAGTTTTGACAAGGTTAGATTGACTGAAAATCTCTCTTAACATGATTATGTTATTTTCTTGAAATTCCTCTTTTATTACTCTTCTTCCTATATCTTAATATTTGGCAAAGGAAATCTATAGAATTATGTATGTTGGTACCTAGAATTTTGTGATTCTGAGCACATCAGCATTTGAGATGGTAAAAATTTTAGGGTAAACTCATAAATACTAATTCTCATAATCCATTCTGTCAAACAAGTGTATGTGTTTCATACTCTGCACATACCTAAATTCATACTGAGTGATTATTTTTAAAATATTGTGACTGATACTTCTATGATCTAGAAAAGGAACTTGACTTTTATAATCCAGATCCCTGTGTTCAGAATGGTACTTCCCAGGTGGCGCTAGAGGTACAGAACCTGCCTGCTAATGCAGGAGAAGTAAGAGATATGGGTTCAATCCCTGGGTCAGGAGAGATCCTGTGGGAAAAGGCATGGAAATACATTCCAGGATTCTTGCCTGGAGAATCTCCTGGACAGAGGAGCCTGGTGGGCTACAGTCCATAGGGTCACAGAGAGTCTAAAGCAATTCAGCGTGCACAAGCACAATGGCAAGATTGTTGACAGCATATCTGAAAGCCACAATTTCAGGAAATGTTTATCAAATCCTTGCATTGTATCATGTTTTCTTAGAAGCCTGAGGAAACAGATTTGATAACTTCTTAAGAGAATCTTGTAGATATTATTTCTCAGTCTTATGAATTTTAAAAACCAGTTCAGAATAGCTTTACATCAAAAATTGTCTCTTAAAAAGTTAAGTAGAGTCCTCATGACATCAGATTTAGCTTAAGTTAATGGTCATTTATAATTTAAAACATCATCTATGTCTATAAAAATAACAAATATCTTAATAAGTACTAAAGAAATGAAATAAATATCTGAATTTTCCAAAGATTGACTCTTGTACATTCAAGCAAAGCAGTATGGACCTGGGTGAAATGTTTCACCTTGTTTCACATTGTTTTTATTTATCTTATTTTATTTTTTTTAATTCTTTCAAGTGAGTATTTGTTTTGGAGGGATGGCAACTGGAACTAAGCTACTTCTGTTAATTAAGTAGATTCACCAGCATGCACAACTTTGGTTGTTGTTCAGTCACTCACTTGTGTCCGATTCTTTTGCGACCACCATGAGATTTTCCAGGCAAGGTCTTCCATACTGAGAAACTGAACCTCATGTCTCTCTGTCTCTGCATTGCAGACAGACTCTATCGCTTAGCCACCTGGGAGACCCATGCAGCTTTACTCTTGGAGAATCTATTCCTTCTTGAGTTGAAAGTTAGAGGAAATGTTGGTCAAGTAAAGGACAGTGAGGCAGAGGATAAATAAGTATATCCTTCTTGTAGAAATGGAAACATTGTTATTATTAGGTATCAAGTAAAACCAGAGTGCACCAAACAAGTTTAGGTATATTGTGTTTCAGAATATTTTAACTAGGTTTTCTTTATCTTAATTGTTTGTCAAACATATAAGTAACAATGTGGTAGCAATTATTAATAGTTTCTAGAGTTATTTAATATCATTCAGTAAGACTCAGAAGTTCTATGAAGTCTCTGTTAATGAAATAATGAGTATTGCCAACACAGAGAACTTACTGACATAGTTGCAGAGATTGGGGAGATATTTCAAAAAGGAAGAAAAAAGGTAAACTAATCTTCATCAAAATAGGGGTTAAGGTTAAAGGTGAAAGTGTTATTCACTCAGTCATATCTGACTCTGTGACTCTGTGGACTGCAGCCCACCTCTGTCCATGGAAATTTCCAGGCAAGAATGCTGGAGTGGGTAGCCATTCTCTTTACAAGGGATCTTCTAGCCCCAGGGATCAAACCTGGGTCCCCTGCATTGCAAACTGATTTGATGATTTTGAATTGTGGTGCTGGAAAAGACTCTTGAGACTCCCTTTGACAGCAAGGAGCTCAAACCAGTCAATCCCAAAGAAATCAACCCTGAATTTTCATTGGAAGGACTTATGCTGAAGCTCCAATACTTTGGCTATCTGATGCGAAGAGCTGACTCATTTGAAAAGATCCTGATGCTGGAAAAGATTTAGGGCCGGAGGAGAAGGGGATGACAGAGGATGGGATTGTTGGATAGCCTCACCAACTGAATGGACATGAAGTCTGAGCAAACTCCAGGGGACAGTGAAGGACAGGGAAGCTGGGCACACTTCAGTCTTTGGGATCGCAGAGTTGAACTTGGCTCAGTGACTGAACAATAACAGGCCTGGTAAAGATAGAATTATAGAAACATCTGTAGTAAACTGAGGAGTAAATTTGATGATAGAATAATGCTGGAAAGGCACTAAGTATATGAATGTTTATGGATAATCCAGTAAGCTGAGTATCACAGAAGATTTTCTGGAAAATGAAGATTAGGAAAATATACTCTCAAGTTAATAGACAGGTATGACCTCTCTATTTGGGTAGACTATTACTCAAATAGTCAAATTATATATTTAATTCATAAATTTTTAAATCAACACTAAATGGATAGAAAAATTTAGGAAAGAAAA
This sequence comes from Cervus canadensis, assembly GCF_019320065.1. NCBI lineage: Eukaryota > Metazoa > Chordata > Mammalia > Artiodactyla > Cervidae > Cervus > Cervus canadensis. The sequence continues at coordinate 7,519,124 of NC_057411.1, forward strand.
AGTTTATGCCCTGTTTCTTTTATTTTTTACTAACTTTTATCTTTTTATTTTATTGATAATAGTTTTAACATTTTTATTTTTAATCAGAACTACTTTAGGGAAAAGTTACTGCCTTAGTGTAAAATTTGAAAAATTACTCAAAATTTTAGTAGGTAATTTTCCTAGGTTTTAAGTCTTCAAATACTGAGTACCTTTGTGCTATATTTACCAAAGTATTCCTACATGACCCAGCACAGGTGGAGAATAAATGAATGTGAATATGAAGAAATGGTACTTCCACATGGTTATTCTAATGGTTTTTTTTTTGGTTGATATTTAATCTGTGGAGAAAGAGTAAGGCTGGTATACTATTATAATGCTATATATTGTCTGTCCTATGAAATTAGTTATACTAAATTAATGCAGGTCTTTGACTTAGAGGATAAACATATTTTGCAGATATTGTTCAGTTGGGAGTTATTGTCATGCATTACTCCACTTTATTTAGATATTTAAAATATAAATAATTATGTTTATTATGCTGATTAGGCCAATAAGAAGAAGAAACTTCTATATAAAATGAAAAAATTGTTTCCCAACTATTTATGGTGAGAAATAAGCTGCCATTTATTGTTTTTGTGTAAACTGAGAAATTTAAAAGGACAACATAATTAATAGTTTTTTGCTGATTTTATTATTGTTTCTCATAATTCTAGGGACTTCCTTTAACTAAAACTTGAGTATAAAATTTGTTCCTAAAAGTTTATGTTTTATGGAAACCTACAAATTTAGACTCTCTCCTTCCCTCAATCCCTCTCTCTTTTTCCCTCCCTTCCCTTCCTTCCTTTATTTCCTTCCTGTTTCTTTCTGTCCATCTATATTCCTTCTCTCATTCTTCCTTGTCTGAAAAGTATGTGTGTTATTTCACCTTCTCAGTTTGCTTTGCTCTAAGCCTTTTTTACCTGGAGAAGGGAAAAGCTACCCACTCCACTATTCTGGCCTGGATAATTCCATGGACTGTATAGTCCATGGGATCCCAAAGAGTCAGACACAACTGAGTGACTTTCACTCACAGGCTTTTTTTAAAACATTTTTGTTTGTTTGTTTTCAGATTTTTACATCGAATAATGACATTAACTTTTCCATTATTATTTATTTTGCTATTATTTACTAATTAAAATAAAACCTGAATTTGTGGTAATAAAATTTTTACTTTGTGGGGACTTCCATGGTAGTCCAGTGGTTAAGACTTCATGTTTCCACTGCAAGAGGCAGGAGTTCGATCCTTGGTCAGGCAGAATTAAGATCTTGCCTGCCATGTGGCCAAAAAGAAAAATATTTTGTTTTTCACTTTGGAAATATTGTGAGGATATTTTGATCTTACACATCCCAAATTAGAAATAACTCAATAATTGAAAGCTAGAAAGTTAAGATCAAGTAAAATGGCTTCCATTAAGCATATATGAAGATAGAAAACTAAAATGTATTAAATATGTAGAAATATATATGATAAGTCAATGATTTTGTTTTTAATTTGATTTTTAAATTTATTTTTGGCTGCTTTGCATTGCCATTGCTATCCACAGGCTTTCTCTAATTGTGTGAGCAGGGATGACTCACTAGTTGTGGTGTGTGGGCTTCTCACTGCAGTGGCTTCTCTTGTTGCAGACTATTGGCTCAAAGCGTGGGCTTCAGCAGTTGTGGTTCATGAACTCATTTGATCTGCAATATGTAGGATCTTAGTTCTCAGACCAGGGATCAAAATTATGTCCCCTGCATGGGCAGGTGGATTCTTAACCCCTGGACCACCAGTGAAAATCAATAGTTTTTATTTTAGTGATTGCTCTAAAAATATGGGAGGTCCTATAATAGACATCCCATATTTAACACAAAAGATAATCATGGTACACATGCCCACATGGAAAAACATATTCAGTTATGAAAGTGAATGATACAGCTTTATTTGTGCTAATATAGATGTATACTGCATATGAAGTGAATAGAGTACAGATAATTGTTGAACTGTGTGGGAGTTAATCTACCTATAACCTGTAGTGGGCCTTTGATACTGTACCCAAATACTGCATTTTGGACTCTTTTGAAGAGCCTGGCAGGCTACAGTCCATGGGGTTGCAAAGAGTTGGACACGACTGAGCAATTTCACTTTCACATGACTATGAGGACTACTCCATTTCTTCTAAGGGATTCTTGTCCATACTGCAGATATAATGGTTACCTGAATTAAATTCACCCATTCCTGCCCATTTTGGTTCACTGGTTCCTAAGTCAATGCGGGGTATCTTTTCTTGGTGGGTTCCAGCTTCTCCTGTTGATGGTTGTTCAACAGCTATTTGAGATCAACAACCTTAAATACACAAATGATACCACCCTAATGGCAGAAAGAACCTCTTGATGAAGGTGAAAGAGGAGAGCAAAAAAAAACTGGCAAATAGGTGGGGAAAAAATGGTAACAGTGACAGACTTTATTTTCTAGGGCTTCAAAGTCAGTGGATGGCAACTGCAGCCATGAAATTAAAAGATGCTTGCTCGTTGAAAGAAAAGCTATGACAAACCTAGAAAGCATATTAAAAAAGCTGAGACATCACCTTGCTGACATAGTTCTGTCTAGTCAAACTATGGGTTTTTCCAGTAGTCATGTATTGATGTGAGAGTTGGGCCATAAGGAAGGCTAACCACTGAAGAATTGATGCTTTTGAATTGTGGTGCTGCAGAAGACTCTTGAAAGTCCCTTGGAAAGCAAAGAGATCAAACCAGTCAATCCTAAAGGAAATCAAACCTGAATATTCATTGGAAGAACTGATGCTGAAGCTGAAGTTCCAATACTTTGGCCACCTGATTCAAAGACTCGACTCATTGGAAAAGACCCTGATGCTGGGAAAGATTGAAGGCAAAGGAGAAAAGGATGGCAGAGGATGAGATGGTTGGATGGCATCAGCGACTCAGTGCACATGAGTTTGAGCAAACTCCGGAAGATAGTGAAGCATAGGGAAGCACGGTGTGCTGTAGGCCGTGGGATCACACAGAGTCAGAACTTAGAGACTGAACGACAACATAATGGGCCTTCCTATTTATGGTTCTTCTGCATTTGTGATTCCTCCATCTCTGTGGCTACTCCACAGAGGAAACCTCTGGGTTTCCTCCACTTCTGGGCTTCCTCCACATGCCACAGATTAAACCATTCAGTACCATAGGATTAACTACTGAAAAGTATTCAGTAGTAAGTGGACCCAGGCTGTTCAAACCTGCATTATCCAAGGGTCAATCTATACAATAATTTGTGTGTAAAAGAAAAGCTATAAATGTATGCTTTATCAAGGTATAGACTATCTCCATTAAGAGCTATAATAAACTTCCCATCAGCATTCCCTCCAGAAAGGCAGAGTTCTGAGTGGGTATAGGAAAGGGTCAGCAGCCAGACTTCCTTACTGCTTTGCATCTTTTGAATTTTAGATGATTTTGCTATTGCCTGTTACAACATATGTTAAAAAGTATTTAGATATTTGCTTAAGTAGTTAATAAATTGAAGAACTCATGTTATCAATTTATTCAGTGGTACAATCAAATAATTGGATGATAATATAAAATGTAAAAATAAAAAAAAAATCTAATGAAAGGGTATGTTTATAAATTGATATTTACATAATCTAGTACAAGTTAGAAATAATCCCTTTATGTAGCAGGTTTATCAGGATAGAAGTACATAAAGGTGAGGTAGTTTACAGGTTGTTTTCTCAGTTTCTGATGGTCAGAAAACAAAGAGCTACCTTTTAAAGATAATAAAAGGAGAGTTCTTTTATAATGCAGTACTTAGTTATAGGCATACTCCATATAGAACCATCACATAGAGTGGTATGAATATTACTTTATGAGTTTATAGACAATTCACTTAAGATGAACAGAGAGAAATTATTTTGGCCATTTATAGAGTTAATTTTCTTGCTAAACAATTTACTCTCTATACCAAATAATAAATATTTCAAAAAATTTATATATGGAAGTGTATGTTAGAAAAGAGCTGAGGGACTATGTGGGATATTTGCTTTCTTTATATTTTTCTAACATTTATAGTTTATAAAAATGAAATAAATACATATTTGATATGTTTATTTGAACAGATGAAACCAATGAAAATCATTTACTGAAAGAGCTGGCTATGTTATAATGATGCCATTTATATTTTATTAGCTTTACTCATAAAATATTTTGCTTCATAAAATAGTGATTTTACCCCAGTACTTTTCAAACTAAATTTAAAAAAAAATTCATATACCACATATATCTTGGAATATGACAGTTGTGTCATTTAAAAAAAAATTTTGAGATCATATATACATGATATTTGCTGTATCTATTCTTTTTCATTCTAAACAATATAGATACAAACATTGTACAGAATTTAGAAAATGTTCAGTTGATGTTTAAAAAAGTCAATTAAAAATTAATTATATTTTAGTTGAGATTATTGAAAAGTGTATTTTTATTAAGTACATTTTAGCAGATGTGTAAGTGAAGTCTTGTACAACTATTGGAACTCTTTCTGCAGAATGAGGCTTCATTATCAACACTAACATTCATAAATAATGCCAAAGAATGATTTATATTGCTCCAATTCATTGGGCTTCTACCTAACCAATGGCTCACAAATGTGGCAGTATCTAAATATCTAGCATTTTTCATTTATCATAACTACATATTAAAAAAATAAAGCTTATATGAAAATTTTAAGTTTATAAAATCATATCCTTACTTCAAAGATAAATGTTCTTAATATTTTATGCTTAGGAAGTTGATCAGTGTATTAAACTTTACATAGCACACTCAAACCTGGACTAAAATTCTAAGTCAGATACTTTTCAAATAAATGGAACATTTATCAGAATAAAATAAATCTAATTGCATTCTACCTTGATACTATTATGCTATTTCAAAATTTTTTTTGGAAATCAGTTTGCCTGCATTCAACAACTCTCAAGTTAAAATATACATCAAATTATGACATAATACTTGCATTCTTCATGGTGAATTAGCTTTCTGCTTTGCTGATGTATACTCAACATTTTCTACTGCTTTTTCCCTTTACTTATATATCATTAATATCAATAATGCATACCATCATTCTCCAATACATCAAGAGTCAGATAGTCCTAGCTTCACTTCTTCCAGGTTTATCAGTTTCTCTGTATCAGGCACCAAATTTTGCTGAGCCTTTCCACACACTCTCTCTCTAATTCATACATCCTTATTTCTTAGTATTAACAATTAGTTCAGGCTCTTATCACTCTGTGATTGTGCTATGACAAGATTTATATGATCTGGCTTCCAGACTCCAAGGAGAAATACAATTACTATTGTCCGTTTCTGAATATTATAGCTTAGAAAACATATAACAAGACAATGAACAAAAAAATGGTCTCAGGAGAATGTATCTTCTAGTAAGTTATTTTTCTGTTTGCTTTTAATATGTGGAAATCTCATTATAGAATTTGATTCTCCTATTTCTAGTAACACATAAAAAAGAATTGAAGACATAATTTTGATGGATGATACCAGCTAGAGTCTAGAACTCTGACCTGTTGCCCAAACAATTCTAATTACTCACATGGAAGGTATTGACCTAGCCTACAAACTCAATTTTAATTCAAAGGAAGATCTAATGAGGAATACAGCAGAGACTCTGCAACATTTTAAATTACACATGTGATTTAGCTTTTTAAATAGAAATTCCTATAGCCCATTGCTGAAAAAAATCAATGGCAAAATCTATACTAATGAAGTGTAGCACACACACAAAAATGCACATTTATACATATATACAGCTTATGAATTGAAAAACCAGTTTATTCAATGCCATCTCACCTGCAATTAAGCACTCAATACAGTGAAATCACTTGAACTGGTTAGCCAAAACTGTGTATATGTTTTAATTGATAAGAACAGAGAAACCAAGTACGTTTCCAAACAATAAGTTTCGCACCTTACTTTATAGTCTCTTAACTCTTCAACTACTTTTATTTCAGACGTTTATAAAGTACTTATTTTATGGGTCACTCTATGGTTGCTGTTTGATGTGGTGTTGATGAGAGTCCCTGATTAAGAAGGAGCTAACTATGTCATAATGTACACTTCTTAAGCAGCAGAACTTCATATTCTTTAAAAATGACATTTACGGTATGGTGAGTAATATGTTTTCTTCTTAGTCTATAAGTTCCATGACAACCTGGCCTGTGTCCGTGTCTGCTTTGCTTTTTCTTCATCCCTATGGTCTGCTTTATTCTTGTCAGGTGCCAAGGTTTTATGAATAGTTCTTGAATGAATGGATGATTCAAGTTTGCAATACAGGGCTGAGTTAAGTAAGTATTTTAAAGAGATACAGTTAATTCAATGGGCTAGTGTTTAACATCCAGTTGACAGGATGAAGAATATAGTATTTGAGAATGGATTTTAAAAATGGATAAGATTGAGGCCTGCTGGCAAGGATAGTGATATTTAAAGAGAAAGACATGTAGGAAGAAAGAGCCTGCATTGAAGAATCATTATTCCAGTGCCCAGATGCTATTCAGTTTATGGCTATATATACCATTTGTATGTGGCTTTCAATTATTGGGTAAGGAGAGGATGACGACTTCTGAGCTTGTCTTCCCTAAGCTGTTTGTTGTCTGCACACACCCATTTAAGTTTTGTGTGTGTGGTGTGTGTGGGGGACAGAGGGAGAATCTGTTGCATGGGAGTGCTTTTCTGGAAGTTGACATCAAGGAGCAGGAACCAGTGAGTTGGGAGAGTGTTGGCAGGGGAGGGGAAGCTATAAAGAATGTATTAATAAGCTGTTTATTTTCTAGGCCACAGGGGCACTGTTCCACCAGGGACTGTGTGCAAGCTACTTCAGCAGTGTTAAGGCTTTATATCCACTTGCTTTCCTCTACTGTTTTAAGAAACTTCCATGAAAGCCATTCTGACTTTGACCACTTTCATTTTCCTCTTCTTCAAATTGTTTTCTTTCATTTCATGTTATCTAAGTTATTATCAGGGCAGTGCTTTAAGAGTTTAGTAGTTATTCTGTGGAGATGAGTTCATAGATCAAAATGGGTCTTTTATTTTGTTAAGGAAATGAAAACAGTTCAGAGTTCAATACATGTATACTGGTCACTACTTCTGGCTATGCTTAATCTGCTTTGTTATTATAGTCTTCAAATCCATCACAAGTATTTTTCTTTTGTTTACCAGATTGATTTTAATTGTATGGACTTCTACCCAAAAGGAACACATTGCTTTGGATTTTTGTTTGTTTTTAATGTGCTTGTACTAAGAGCATCATCATACAGCCAGCAAAGTTCTTGTCTTTTTTGGGATTTTATGTGGTTATCTAACAGATTCCTGGGTAATCCATAAGAATTTAGGAAATATTTGGTAATTATTTGGTCAACAAAATCAGATGTTACTTTTTCTACTTTTTTGGAAAATCTCTTAAAACGTGTCAAACACTATTTTTTACTCTTCTTTAAAATATGGATATTTGCTGTAGTAGTATACATTCATCCTATTTGCAATGTATTTATCAGAAAGAAAATGTGGCTTTACTTAGCCTAGTGTGAAATACTTATTTTTAAATATGCAAAATATCCAGTTATTTGGGTTGTAGTTTGAAAAATAGTGGTCATGGTTGTTTAATATGTGAAAATATTTGCTAGCACTTATTTGTGCAATAAGTACTGAATGGTAAATTGCTAAAATCAGAGGATAGAAATTATATGAAAATAATGGAAAATGTTAAGATTGGTATGCAATGTATTACCTGATTAGTATGATAGAGGGTAATACAAAGTAGTAATTGGTTGGGTTATGAATATGCTGTGTTGCTAGAATCTGGGCAAGTTTACAATCTTCATTCCACAATTTTGAAAGAATTTCTACTGGTATTGCGTAGGCAACATAGGCTCAAAGGAAAAAAAAATGCGCAGTGAGAAAGAACAGTGGCATTTGAGAATAACTAGAAAAGTTTCTAGCAGAATATCACTTTTCATATATACTGCAAAAAGATGTGGCATAGAACCAAGGGCCAGGTGTGGGACAGCAGGTACAGAGCACCTAAAGTAATATGGGACACAGATCAGTGAATTTTTAGGCATCTTCCAGAACCCTCTTTTTAAGAGATTCATCATTCTGGGCATGAGTTAAAATGTTTTACGTCAATTATCTGTAAGCCTCCAAGCTAGTCTATGTGATCAGTTGTGTATTATTACCTCAATTTACAAACAGAACAGTTCAGTAGTCAATTGTTTTTCAAAACTGAAAAGCAATGTGACGTGTAATTTGATCTTACTTTGAAGAAATTTTTGAAAACTGTTATGTGTTGCCTCATTGTACACTCCTTTTGGGGTGAGTTTCTGTTGATACAAACTTCCTGGCCAGCTATTTGATAAATATATATATATATATATATATATATATATACATATATATATATTTAAAAGAGTTGTATCTTTTGATAGAATAGTTCTAAGAATTCATTTCTAAGGAATGATAAAAATATACACAAGGATTTAGATACAAGGGGATCCTCACTGTACTTTTCATAATAGAAAACTGCTAGAGAAAACTAAATTTCAATACTAGAGGATTAGCTAAATAAATTATGTTACACCAAAGAATGAAAAAGTATGTTTCCATTTAAAAGTCTTGTTTTGTAGACTGCTGAGTTTTATGATAAAATGTTCACAGTTAAAAAGGAAGATACAAAAAGTTTATGTTCGCTATCATCTTATTATTGAGTGTATGGGTACAGCATTTGGAAAAGAATATATGAAAATGATTATATCTGTAGGGTTAGATTATGGAAAACTGAAAAATAATAATTTCAATGTGTTTGAGTTTCAATTTATTTGAAATCATGTTTAAGTATTAAATATGTAAGTACATACATAAGAAACTATTCCTGTGCACTCAACTTCATATTTTACTGAGCTAAATAGACATATACAGATCAATTCATTAAAGATGTATTTATTTGTTTATTTTTGGCTGTGCTGGTTCTTCGGAGCGGCACCTCCAGTTGCAGCATGTGGGGGCTCCTCTCCAGCTGTGGTACACGGGCTTCTCACTGCGGCGCCCTCTCTCGTTGCAGAGCGTGATGCGGGCTTCAGTAGTTGTGGCATGCGGCCTCAGTAGTTGCAGCTCCCAGGCTTTACAGAGCAGGCTCAGCAGCTGTGGTGCAGATGCTCTGTGGCATGTGGGATCTTCCCAGATCAGGGATCGAACCTGTGTCTTCTGCATTGGCAGGTTGACTCTTACCACTGAGCCACCAGGCAAGGCCTGGAACAATTTTTAATGTGATGTGAGAACTGAGTTTCCACAAGTCAAACTCTTCCTCAATATCTAAAGAGATGAATAAATAATGAAAATCAAGAAAAATAATGAAGAATAACTTAACATTCCCAGCATACTCCTTGTGTTATTTTCCTAGAGCTGCTATAAAAAAAATTACCGCTAACTTTGTGGCTTAGACCAAAAATAATTCACTCACAGGTGCAGAGGCCAGAAAGCCATAAATAAGGTGTTAAACAGCTTCACTCATTCCAAAGTCTCTAGGGAAAAACCCTTCCTTGGCTCTTCTAGCTTCTGGTGATTCCAGGGTTACTTCAGTTTGGGGCTACATAACTCCAATCTCTTCCTCTAGCTTCACAAGGCCTTCTTCCTCTGTATCTCTATGCCTCAAATCTCCCTTTCCTTTCTCTTATTAAAACACTAGTCACTGGATGTGGCCCCTACTCTAAATCCAGGATAATATCATTTTGAAACTCTTAGTTTAATAGAACAGCATGTATATTATCTATGGTGAAACAGATCCCCAGCCCAGGTGGGATGCATGAGACAAGTGCTCGGGCCTGGTGCACTGGGAAGACCCAGAGGAATTGGGTGGAGAGGGAGGTGGGAGGGGGGATCAGGATGGGGAATACATGTAAATCCATGGCTGATTCATATCAATGTATGACAAAACCCACTGAAATGTTGTGAAGTAGTTAGCCTCCAACTAATAAAAAAAAATAAAAACAAAATAAAAAAAATTTAAAAAAAAGAAAAAAAAATAATAATTGCTACTGCAAAGAGATGGTTGGATGACATCACTGACTCAATGGACATGAGTTTGAGCAAACTCCGGGAAATGGTGAAGGACAGGGAGGCTCAGAGTGCTGCAGTCCATGGGGTCGCAAGGAGTCAGACATGACTGAGGGACTGAACAACAACTCTAAGGGGTCTATTTTTAAAGAATTTCACGTTCACAGATACTGGAGTTTAGGGATTTGAACATATTGTTGGGAGGACACTATTCTGTTCACTTCAATAGTGTCTTTACAGTGGCTATAGATACCACATGGCTACCTCCTCACTTCCTTCAAATATTTAATCAAAAATTACCCACTCAATAAAGCTTTTCCTGATCATCCCATTTCAAACTGCAACTCCCATCTCGTATTTACTCCTAATCATCTTATCTTGAATCCTGCAACAAACTATATAGTTTATATTTACATTATATTATGGCCGCTCATGCATACACATATGTAAATACCATTCAAGCAGATGTTCTGATGGTTTTCTCTATGGACTTTTAACAAGAATCCAGGACATTATATTATAGCTGATCAATAGATATTGCTTAAATTAACTGGTTTGTAATACTCATTTCCTCATAGCCAACTAAAGAAACCCCATTTAATTCAGCATGAGGTGCTTATATTCAATCTGTAATATTTTATTATAGAATACAACATAAAATCCATTATGCATAAATGTATACCTTAAATAAATTATAAAACTAACACTTGTGTAAATATTTAGATAAGAAAATAGAATATTGCCAGCACCCCTAGAAAGTCTCCATATGTGTTTTCATGGTCATAATCTCTTTCCTCTTTCCTACAGCTTACCACAGCTCTGACATTTGTGATAGTCACTTTCCTGGGTTTTTTTGTTGTTGTTGTTGTTATACTTCTTCGTGTGTGCATGCTAAGTGGTCTCAGTTGTGTTTGACTCTTTGTGACCTTATAGACTGTAGCCTGCCCGGCTCCTCTGCCCATGGGATTCTCCAGGCAAGAATACTGGAGTGATTTGCCATGCCCTCCTCCAGGGGATCTTCCCACCCAGGGATCGAACCTACATCTCCTTAATTTCCTGCATTGCAGGCAGATTCTTTACCCACTGAGCCACCTGGGAAGCTCCGATGTAATTACGCACCAATAAAGTTTTGTGTTTTTTAAAAATATACATATATAAATATATTCATACCACATGCAGGTTTGTTTTGCTTTTTTTCTGTTTTTTTTTTATGTGGCAGAATTTTATTTTTAAATTTTGTCAATATTATTGCAGACAGATATACATGTTTTTTCATTTTTCTCACTGTACTCATAACTTTATGTAAATATACCACAGCCTATTGATCCACACTTCTACCAAACACTGGGTTTGTTTCCAGTTGGAGTTATGAATAATATGGTAATAAATGTTCTGTACATTTAACCTGCCACACATAAAAGACTGTAGGTTTTATAACATAGAATTAAGTTAGTGTATAGGATATTAAACTTAAACTGTTTTGCGAATGTGTGTGCTAACTCACTTTAGTCATGCCTGACTATTTGCTACCCCATTGACTGTATCACACCAGTCTCCTCTGTCCATGGGATTCTCCAAGCAAGAATACTGGAATGGGTTACCATGCCCTTCTCCAGGGGATTTTGCTGATCCAGGGGTAGAACCCATGTCTTTTACATCTCCTGCATTGGCAGGCAGGTTTTTTCCACTAGTGCCACCTGGGAAGCCATGTTTTACAAATAAATGTTACATTTTCTACTCCAAAAGCATTGTATCAGTATGTATTTTTTCCAGTACTTGGTTTTGCCAGACAGTTAATATTTGTTTGAGTGTTGAGTGAATGTTAATACTTGACATTCTGATTTTCATTTTCATTTTCCCAATTATTAGTGAAGCTGAGCACTCTCATATGCTCTCTGATATTTGAATTTTCTCTTGTGGAATGCCTGTTGAAGTAATTTCCCCATTTTTTAACTGCATGATTGCTGTTTTCCAAATGATTTGTAGTAGTATTTTTATATTCTAAATATGTATCATTGTTATTTTATGAGTCAAAATTATCAGACTCAAAATTTGCTTCTTCATTTGATGGTCTCTTATGATAAATAGAGGCTTTAATTTTAATGTAGTCAAATTTATCAATTATTAACTCTGACAAGTACCTTTTGAGTCTTGTTTAAGTTGTTTGCTATACTGACATCATGAATACACTTGCCTGTACTTTCTTTTTAGCATGGCCTTACAGATTTAGCTATGTAATATATCTGAAATTGATTTGGGAATATGGGGTATAATATGGGCTCACTTTCATTTTGTTTTTCTGTATAGAACCCCAAGAGACCCTTTCGTAAGTTGTATAATAATTGTAATTCCCCACTGTTGTTTATTCTTATCATTGTAATAAATAAAAAAGACATTTTGCTAGTTGCACCTCTACTTAGAATTATCTTTCCTTCTTTAGAAATTGATATGACTATATCCTATTTTGGCTCAGTTATAATTTCCTTGTACAGGTCATTCCTAATCACTTTATCTAAAATGGCAATCCTCTATGAGTGTTAATCCCTGTATATCTTTTCCTCGTAACATTAATTTATACTTGAAATTACTGTACATTTAAAATTTATTAAATAGTTCATTGTTTATCTCTTTACATGTAAGTTCAAGGAGGAAATAATTTTTGCCCTGTACATTACTGTATCCTGTCTAGCACAGTGCATGGTATATTGTAAACATGTGATAAGTATTTCTTGAATGAATGAGTAAATTGTTAAGCAAATTAATTTAACAAAGAAGATAGTATCCTATTACAATATTCAAATAGTGTCCTGTTACAATACCAGTGGATAATTATAAATGAAACTAAACATACAAGCAAGAGAATAACATATTCAAGAATGTTAGTGGGAAAAAAATTCAAAGAAAGAGTTGGAGAAAGGGTTGATGATGGGCAGGGAGGCAAGATAAGAGAGCATGAGAGAGAGAGACTGTAAGACTTTGGCTCACATATTATAGAGGCTGAGGACACCCAGTGTCTACAGTTGGCAAACTGGAGACATGGGAGAGCTGATAGTGTAGCTCTGGTCCAAGTCCCAACACCTGAGAACCAGAGTGGTTTCAGTCCAAAGGCCAGCAGGCTTGAGACTTAGTGACAGACTATTTGGGGGGCTCCAAAATCACTGCAGATGGTGACGGCAACCATGAAATTAAAAGACACTTCCTCCTTGGAAGAAAAGTTATGACCAACCTAGACAGCATATTAAAAAGCAGAGACATTACTTTACTGACAAAGGTCCATCTATTCAAGGCTATGGTTTTTCCAGTAGTCATGTGTGGATGTGAGAGTTGGACTATAAAGAAAGCCGAGAGCCGAAGAATTGATGCTTTTAACTGTGGTGTTGGAGAAGATTCTTGAGAGTCCCTTAGACTGCAAGGAGACCCAACCAGTCCATCCTAAAGGAAATCAGTCCTGAATATTCATTGGAAGGACTGATACTGAAGCTGAAACTCCAATACTTTGGCCGCCCAATGTGAAGAACTGACTTATTTGAAAAAAACCCTGATGCTGAGAAAGACTAAAGGTGGGAGGAGAAGGGCACAACAGAGGACGAGGTGGTTGGATGGCATCACCGACTCAATGGACATGAGTTTGGGTAAACTCTGGGAGTCAGTGATGGACAGGGAAGTCTGGCATGCTCTAGTCCATGGGTTCGCAAAAAGTCGGACACGACTGAACAACTGAACTGAATTAAAGTGCTTTAGTTTGAGGGTGAAAGCAGGACAAGAACTGATGTTTCAGTTCAAGCCATCAAGCAGGAGAAGTTTCCTCTAACTTGAAGGAGAGTTAACCCCTTTTTGTTCAGCTTGGATAAGGATCACCTACAATAGGGAAGGTGCTCTGCTTTACTTAGTCCATCTATACAAATGGAAATTTCATCCTAAAACATCCTCACCGATTTACCCAGAATAATATTTACTCAAATATCTGGGCTCCTTGTGACTCAGTCAAGGTGACTGTAAAATTAACCATCACACTAGCAATAACTGGTAAGAGAATCGTGACAGTGGAGGTACAATTAGAAAAATATAGTCAGCATTTTCCAGAGAGCATCAGTGGAATTTGCTTCAGTTAAATTTTGTTGAGGAGAATAATTTCATTAGCTGAAATAGAGAATCAGGAAAGAAATGAAGGCCCAGAGGGTCAATGTGGGATTTTTTTTTTTTTTTAATGAAAATTCTTTAAGTGATTTGAGATACAATACTATAGCAACTTGATAAAGGGATCTTTATCAAAGGAGTAAGATTTGGACTAGTGATAGAAGTGAGCATTAGCGATTGACAGGAGGGGGTCAGGTAAATAAACCTGATTAAAAACTGTAGCATTATATTGAGAAGAGGAGTAAACTTGAGGTCACTGACATTAATTTATGTCATATATAACCTTGAGTAAACAGTTACTGGCCACTGAAAAAGCTGTCGTGTAATTGGGTTATCTGCAAAACAATTTTATGATAAAGTCTCCCTCAAGTTGTTATTCATTATATTTATGTACTACATAACAAATTAAAATAAATGTATAATGAAGTGAAAGTGTTAGCCACTCAGTTGTGTCCAATTGTTTGTGGCCCATGGACTGTAGGCCATGGAATTCAAGGGATTTCCCAGACAAGAATTCTGGGATAGGCTGCCATTTCCTTCTCCAGGGAATCTTCCTTACCTAGGTATCAAATCCACACTTCCTGCACTGACAGGCTTTGGAAGGCAGATTCTTTACCACTGAGCCACCAGCTTCAGTTAATATCAACTGGCAATGTAATTGTTGACTAACCGGTTGCTGGATGCTTTTGAAATGACCACTTAAGTTCCCTTTTCCCAAGGAGCTTGAACAGAGCTCTATATTTTCCATATTAATCTGATTTATAAATGGTAGACTCTACCAGCATAAATGCTGGGCTGGATGAAGCACAAGCTAGAATCAAGATTGCTGGGAGAAATGTCAATTACCTCAGATATGCAGATGACACCACCACCAGAAAGCAAAGAGGAAGAAAGAAATTCTCAATGAAAGTGAAAGCAGAGGATGAAAAAGCTGGCTTAAAACTCAACACCCTGAAAATAGAACTGGCATACAACCCAGCAATCCCACTTTCTGGGCATGCACACCAAGGAAACCAGAATTGAAAGAGACACGTATACCCTAATGTTCATTGCAGCACTGTTTACAATAGCTAGGATATGAAAGCAACCTAGATGTCCATTGGCAAAAGAATAGGTAAGAAAGCTGTGGTACATATACACAATAGAATATTCAGTTCAGTTCAGTTACTCAGTCCTGTCTGACTCTTTGTGCCACCATGGACTGCAGCACACCAGGCCTGCCTGTCCATCACCAACTCACAGCGTTTACTCAAACTCATGTCCATTTACTCAAACTCATCCATCCATTAAGATGGATGATGCCATCCAACCATCTCATCTTCCGTTGTCCCCTTCTCCTCCCACCCTTAATCTTTCCCAGCATCAGGGTCTTTTCCAAACAGTCAGTTCTTCACATCGGTGGCCAAAGTATTGGAGTTTCAGCTTCAGCATCAGCCCTTCCAATGAAAACCCAGGACTGATCTCCTTTAAGATGGACTGGTTGGATCTCCTTGCAGTCCAAGGGACTCTCAAGAGTCTTTTCCAACACCACAGTTCAAAAGCATCAATTCTTCAGTGCTCAGCTTTCTTTATAGTCCCACTCACACATCCATATATGACTACTGGAAAAACCATAGCCTTGACTAGATGGACCTTTGTTGGCAAAGTAATGTCTCTGCTTTTTAATACGCTATCTAGGTTGGTCGTAACTTTTCTTCCAAGGAGTAGGTATCTTTTAGTTTCAAGGCTGCAGTCACCATCTGCAGTGATTTTGGAGCCCCAAAATATAAAGTCAGCCACTGCTTCACTGTTTCCCCATCTATTTCCCATGGGGAAGTGATGGGACCGGATACCATGATTTTAGTTTTCTGAATGTTGAGCTTTAAGCCAACTTTTTCACTCTCCTATTTCACTTTCATTAAGAGG
This sequence comes from Cervus canadensis, assembly GCF_019320065.1. NCBI lineage: Eukaryota > Metazoa > Chordata > Mammalia > Artiodactyla > Cervidae > Cervus > Cervus canadensis. The sequence goes on from NC_057411.1 coordinate 7,535,276, forward strand.
CTCTTTAGTTCTTCTTCACTTTCTGCCATAAGGGTGTTGTCATCTGCATATCTGAAGTGTTTGATATTTCTCCCAGCAATCTTGATTCCATCTTGTGCTTCCTCCAGCCCAGCGTTTCTCATGATGCACTCTGCATATAAGTTAAATAAGCAGGGTGACAATATACAGCCTTGACGTACTCCTTTTCCTATTTGGAACCAGTCTGTTGTTCCATGTCCAGTTCTAACTGTTGCTTCCTAACCTGCATACAGATTTCTCAAGAAGCAGGTCAGATGGTCTGGTATGCCCATCTCTTTTATAATTTCCACAGTTTATTGTTATCCACACAGTCAAAGGCTTTGACATTGTCAATAAAGCAGAAATATATGTTTTTCTGGAACTCTCTTGCTTTTTCGATGATCCAGTGGATATTGGCAATTTGATATCTGGTTCTGCCTTTTCTAAAAACAGCTTGAACATCTGGAAGGTCACGGTTCACATGTTGCTGAAGCCTGTCTTGAAGAATTTTGAGCATTACTTCACTAGTGTGTGAGAGGAGTGCAATTGTGCGGTAGTTTGAGCATTCTTTGGTATTGCCTTTCTTTTGGACTAGAATGAAAACTGACCTTTTCCAGTCCTGTGGCCACTGCCAAGTTTTCCAAATTTGCTGGCATATTGAGTGCAGCACTTTCACAGCATCATCTTTCAGGATTTGAAACAGCTCAACTGGAATTCCATCGCCTCCACTAGCTTTGTTTGTAGTGATGCTTCCTAAAGCCCACTTGACTTCACATTCCAGGATGTCTGGCTCTAAGAGAGTGATCACACCTTTGTGACTATCTGGGTCTTGAAGATCTTTTTTGGACAGTTCTTCCGTTTATTCTTGGCACTTCTTCTTAATGTCTTCTGCTTCTGTTAGGTCCATACCATTTCTGTCCTTTATTGAGCCCATCTTTGCCTGAAATGTTCCCTTGATATCTCTAATTTTCTTGAAGAGATCTCTAGTCTTTCCCATTCTATTGTTTTCCTCTATTTCTTTGCACTGATCACTGAAGAAGGCTTTCTAATTGCTCCTTGCTATTCTTTGGAACTCTGCATTCAAATGGGTATATCTTTCCTTTTCTCCTTTGCTTTTCACTTCTCTTCTTTTCACAGCTATTTGTAAGGCCTCCTCACACAGCCATTTTGCTTTCTTGCATTTTTTTTTTTTTTTTTTTGAGGATGATCTTGCTCCATGTCTTCTGTACAATGTCACGAACTTCCGTCCATAATACATCAGGCACTCTGTCTGTCAGATCTAGTCCCTTAAATCTATTTTTCACATCCAATGTATAATCATAATGTAATATTACTCAGCTATTAAAAAAATGTATTTGAATCAGTTCTAATGAGGTGGATGAAATTGCAGTCTATTATACAGAGTGAAGTAAGTCAGAAAGACAAACACCAATGCAGTATATTAATGTGTATATATGGAATTTATAGAGATAGTAATGATGACCTTATATGTGAGACAGCAAAAGAGACACAAATGTAAAGAACAGACTTTTGGACTCTGTGAGAGAAGGCGAGGGTGGGATGATTTGAAAAATTGCACTGAAATGTGTATATTACCATATGTGAAACAGATCACCAGTCCAGGTTCGATGCATAAGGCAGGGTGCTCAGGGCTGGTGCACTGGGATGACCCTGAGGAATGGGATGGGGAGGGAGGTGGGAGGGGGGTTCAGAATGGGGGAAACATGTACACCTGTGGCTGATTCATGTCAATGTATGGCAAAAAACCACTACAATTCTGTAAAGTAATTAGCCTTTGATTAAAATAAGTAATTAATTTTTTAAAAAAAGAAGAAAAAGAAAATCCCTAGGTGTCAGAAACAAATGTAGGAGTGAAAACCAGAGTGATTAGTAATCAGGCAGCCTGGGCAGTCTGGGGGTGGGTGAGACCTGACCCAAATTAGTCCCCATCAGGAAGAATCTTGAATGTGACAGCATACAGGAAGAGAAAATGTGGCATGAGCCCACTCGAGGAAGGAATGGGACTGAGATCCCACATAAAGGCCACATCTCCAGTGGAAAGGAGGCTGGTCCATTGGAGGCTACACACCAGCAGAGCACCAGGAGCAGAAAGACAAGCCACAGAGAGCTGGGTAGATGCCAGGTCCTGGCCAAGCTGCCCAGGCATCAGATTGCCACTTAGATCCAGTAGGAAAATTGGAGGGTTCGGTGGTGAAGTTAAGGTCAAAACCCCATTTTGACTTTCAGCTGGTGAACTGCCTCTTGGATCCATAGCCCAGGATTGGCTTCAGAACACTTACAGCCTGTGGAATGGGGCTGTGTTTCCCAAGGTTTTCCACGCTGAATCCATAAGACTGAGAAGTGAGAACTTCCATCTCTAGGGAGGCCCAGAAAGAATGGTCTAAAGCTCTTCATGCAACTGCACGTTTCTTTAAAACCCCAGATTTTCCTTTCCAGTTGCATAACATCTTTGCCTTGAAATCCAAAATAAACTAAATGATGACAAGTTTTCCCATGCTCGAGAGTCACAGCTCTCTGGTTCATATTCCCGGTTTCACGTGTTCCTTTTGGAGAAGCACAAAGGTTGGTTAAAGCTTCAGAGACTACACGGAGATGTTGATGGAGGCAGTGCTGAGAAGTTAGACCAGGAACCAGAAACCTAGAGGCAGGTCTCCTGCAGAAACGCTTCAAGTCAGACAGGATGAGAGTCACACAGTTTGTGAAGTCACATAGATTGGTAACGCTGGCTCCCTGAGGCAAGAAGGCACTAGGGAGGGAAAAGCTGTCTACTTTTGCCTTTCTGTAAATCAGATCTGATTCATTTTAGCATATGGGTTTATTTAAGCCCCCTGGAATCAACTGAAACTTTTCAAATTTCCCCTCCTAAATTAATTTCTATTCAGATACTGCTTACTCATATCAACAACAACAACAAAATTCCACTAGTAGTTGTATACAAAATATTCTTATTCATTCCATACATATTTTTACTGTATAAATAAAACATGTATTTGATTTTTACCCATAAAATGAAACAAAACTCAACATTCAAAGAACTAAGATCATGGCATCTGGTCCCATCACTTCATGGCAAATAGATGGGAGAAACAATGGAAACAGTGACAAACTATATTATCTTGAGCTCCAAGATCACTGAGGATTGTGACTGCAGCCATGAAATTAAAAGATGCTTGCTCCTTGCAAGAAAAGCTATGACAAACCTAGACAGCATATTAAAAGTCAGAGACATTACTTTGCTGACAAAGCCCTATCTAGTCAAAGCTATTGTTTTTCCAGTAGTCATGTATGGATGTGAGAGTTGGACCATAAAGAAGGTTGAGTGCCAAAGAATTGACGCTTTTGAACTGTGGTGTTGGAGAAGACTCTTGAGAGTCCATTGAACTGCAAGGAGATCAAACCAGTCCATCCTAAAGGAAATCAGTCCTGAATATTCATTGGATGAATGAATGATGCTGAGCCTCTAATATTTTGGCCACCTGATGCAAAGGGCAGAATGATTAGAAAAGGCCCTGATGCTGGTAAAGATTGAAGGCAAGAGAGGGAGACAACAGAGGATGAGATGGCTGGATGACATCACCAACTTGATGGATATGAGTCTGAGCAAACTCCAGGAGTTGGTGATGGACAGGGAAGAATGGCGTCCTTCAGTTTATGGGGTTGCAAAGAATCAGACACAACTGAGTGATTGAATTGAACTGAACTGAAGTAGGTAGGTGCCTTTCTTGAATATGAAAGTTTCTCCATGTGCAGTAAATATGGAGGCATGAACATCTAAAATTCTGATTAAATATGGAAACTGTATGGTGCCATTTTAGTTAGCAATGATGTTTAGACTACTGAAGATATTTTAATTTTAAAATCAGCCAGTCTTACAAGTGGCCAATATGATGAACTATAAATATATTTAGAATCTAGTTTGCCGTTTTAGAGATTCACATATATATTTTAAAAATTCTCATATATTTACTTAAATCTCGAAAAATACTGTCATTTGCTTTCATGGGTTTAAAGTAACCAATGTACACTTCATTTTTAAAATGCCCATGACTATGGAGACTTAGCCGGCAAAGGATGTTGGAAATCTTCCCCTTATTTCTTTTGAAAGGTTGTTGCTGAACGATAAGACACCGGGATTCTTGGCCTCAGGAGGAGACAAATTGAATCCAGGGCCAGAGACGAGGGTGGATCGCTCAGAGCTTTTGTGTAATAAAGTTTTATTAAAGTATGAAAGAGATAGAGAAAGCTTCTGACATAGGCGTCACAAGGGGACAGAAAGAGTACCCCCCTGCTAGTCTTCAGCTGGATGTTATATAGTCACTAACAATCTGTTAATGAAAAGAAAGGAATGTCTTAAAACTCAGAATGGCACCAAGCCCCGCATCCATAAATTGTATTTTGTGATAATCTTGGCACCAGATGATTCATCCCAGGCCATAAAACGATTGACTTGAACCTTGTAGAAGGGCAGATTACCATACAAATAGTTTCATTTACATAGATTAGGGAAACAATATCTGAGTATAACATACAGGTTTGTCTAGTAGGTTCTAAGCCATTTGGCGGAACCGACTTGAAGACAGAGTCTGGGGTAAATGCATAGCACATTAACATAGCTTAAGACAAACATTTCCATAAGAAAAATGTATTGGTTAACTCAAGGTTTGAGAATAGTTAGCTTCAGGTGAAACCAGGTGTCATGGCAACACAGTATTTTAAGAGAAACCTCTTTTAAATTTGTATAGAGAAGGAAAAAAAAGATCACTCATTTGTTTCCTCCTGCTGCTTAAGAGGGATAAAAATGTCTGACACTTGCAGCCTATTTCCTCCATTTGGAGACCCCTGGCCTTCCTGCCTGTTACCCTCTCACTTTCTTACTCAACCTTAATCTGAATTACAGAAAACTGTTTCGTGTGGATAACAATCTCTCTTAAATTTTTTAAGCCCATCTCACCAGTGACACTTTTTTTGCAAACCAAAGGTTTTCCTCTCTTTCTGGGAAGTGGAAATTTACCAAATAAGTATTCATCAGCATGAAGGGCTTTTAAAATTCAGGAGAGTAATGAAACTGCTGAAAATGTGTTTCTTCCAATAGTTAAGATAGATGGGATTTAGAAGAAAAGCACATCCTTTGTTTGTTTATCAAAGTAAATCAATTTACTAATTCTCACAATAGATTAAATTTTATGCCATGAATCTTTTCACATCAATTTTTATATTCCATCTCATTTTGATCTCTGGTTGCTTCCTGAGAGAAAAATTAAATGCAAACTTTTTGATAAATCTTGATATTATTAAAATATAGTTTGGCATAGTTATAAATGAAAAGAAATTAATTCATATCAGTCAGTTCAGTTTAGTTGCTCAGTCATGTCTGACTCTTTGTGACCCCATGGACTGCAGCACACCAGGCTTCCCTGTCCATCACCAACTCCCAGAGCTTGCTCAAACTCACGTTCATTGAGTCAGTGATGCCATCCAACCATCTCATCCTCTGTCGTTCCCTTCTCCTCCAGCCTTCAATCTTCCCCAGCATTAGGGTCTTTTCAAATGAGTCAGTTCTTCACATCAGTGGCCTGAGTATTGGAGTTTCAGCTTCAGAATCAGTCCTTCCAGTGAATATTCAGGACTGATTTCCTTTAGGATCGACTGGTTGTTTCTCCTTGCAGTCCAAGGGACTCTCAAGAGTCTTCTCCAACACCACAGTTCAAAAGCATCAATTCTTCAGGGCTCAGCTTTCTTTATAGTCCAACTCTTACATCCATACATGACTTCTGGAAAAACCATAGCCTTGGTTAGATGGACCTTTGTTGGCAAAGTAATGTCTTTGCTTTTTAATATGCTGTCTAGGTTGTTCATAACTTTTCTTCCAAGGAGGAAGTGTCTTTTAATTTCATGGCAGCAATCACCATCCGCAGTGATTCTGGAGCCCAAGAAAATAAACTCTGTCACTGTTTCCACTGTTTCCCCATCTAATTGCCATGAAGTGATGGGACCAGATGCCATGATCTTAGTTTTCTGAAAGTTGAGTTTTAAGTCAACTTTTCCACTCTCCTGTTTCACTTTCATCAAGAGGCTCTTTAGTCCTTCTTTGCTTTCTGCCATATGGGTGGTGTCATCTGTGTATCTGAGGTTATTGATGTTTCTCCTGGCAATCTTGATTCCAGCTTGTGCTTCATCCAGTCCAACGTTTCTCCTGATGTAATCTGCATATAAGCTAAATAACCAGGGGGACAATATACAGTCTTGACCTACTCTTTTCCCAATTTGGAACCAGTCTGTTGTTCCATGTCTAGTTCTAATTGTTGCTTCCTGACCTGCATACAGGTTTCTCAAGAGGCAGGTCAGGTGGTCCGGTATTCCCATCTCTTGAAGAATATTCCACAGTGTGTTGTGATCCACACAGTCAAGGGCTTTGGCATAGTCAATAATGCAGAAATAGATGTTTTTTCTGGATTCTCTTGCTCTTTCTATGATCCAACGGATGTTGGCGATTTGATCTCTGGTTCCTCTGCCTTTTCTAAAACCAGCTTGAGCATCGGAAAGTTCATGGTTCATGTTTGTGTTTGATTCATATATGTGTGCATATTTATTCCAAATAGATATTTTGTTAACTTCTAATGTCTACATCATTATATTTCTAAATGAGTATATTTTCAGGTATACTTGAGAAAGAAACTGATTTTCTGAGGGTTTTAAAAATAAAGATTCATCTGATGAACTTTTAATTTTAAAAATAATATATAAATATATTTTTTATTCTAAAAGTCTTCTTACTGAGTCCCCATGGGACATTAATGCCCACATCTCAGTACATTTCTCGTCAAGTCTGGTGTTCTAGCAGGAAAAACATGTCTATTGCATTTTGTAATGTTTGTGTGTGCCATGTTTGTGACTAAAATAGCAGTCTTTTAATAAGAAAACATGAAATGCGAGTCTATATAGCTATATTTTTCAGAATTCAGGATGTTCTTTTTGCATTTCTGTGAAAGTTAGCATTAGTAATATAACAAAACTCCTACTTTAATCACTTTTTTCAGGCTTTCAAATATTTCTAAATATTTTTCTATAATTATGTTTTGATTGGTTGCAGTTAAACTTGAATCCAATATTTATTGAAAAAAAAAAAGATTTAGGTTTAAAATAACATGAACCAAGGCCAATGATTATTATTTTATGAGAAAGTATCACCCTTATGCAATGAGACCTTAAATATTTCTCATCCTAGATTACATTCTAAAGAAGTTTTACCACAACATAGATTTAGAAACAACATGCCAACTTTATTTGTATAACAAATATTCATTGAAACTGATTGAAATTTCTTCATTTAATAGATTTTACAATATACATGACTGATTATGTTTAACTGTCTTTCATATAAAGATTCTGAATTGCCATTTTTGTTCTTCATCATTATGGCCACCTTCAAGCATCATGATATCTAGAACACAGTCTCATTTCCTGAGTCTCTCATTTCTAAATGAAAAGACATAAGTAAGATAAACTATAAAAACGTGTACATCAGCAGTAGAAATCTAAGACATTTTTCAAATGTGTGAAAATGGAAGAGGCTTTAGCTTCAGAAAGACTATTCATTGCTAAAATGCAGAGTGATGTTTTGGGAAATACATCGACTTGCAAAATTAGAATCAGAGCTTCGCTGATGACTCAGAGGGTAAAGAATCTGCCTGCAATGTAGGAAGAGACTCAAGTTCGACCCCTGGGTGGGGAAGATCCCCTGGAGAAGGAAATGTCAACTCACTCCAGTATTCTTGCCTCAAAAATGGACAGAGGAGCCTGGCAGGTGCCAGTCAATGGGTTTGCAGAGTCAGACACGACTGAGTAACTAAGCAGCAGCAAAATTAAAATCAAGACATCTACTCAGTTCTAAATTTTAAAAAGATTGAACAGGGAAATTAAATTCAGTGCACAGTCCTGACTGGGTCCTGGATTAGAGGGGAAAAAAATTGCTATAAAGTATGTTATTGGAGAAATTGGTAAAAAAAAAAAATAAAAATAAAAAATAGACTATATTAGATAATAGTATTGTATCAATGTTAAATTGCCCAAAGTGTATTATTGTAGTGTGGTTACGTAAGATAACATCCTCATGACAAAGAATGATGTCCAAACTGTACTTTAAAGCAGTTCCCCAAAATACTAATTTATATTATGTCTATATCTATATTCAAATCTATATCATTACATTTATCTAATTCTCTGTATAATCAATACATGTACATATACCATACCTATACTCATATCTTGTTTACCTATATCTACATATGAAGAAGAAGAGAAAGAAGAGACACTAAGAATATCCTTCTCATGGAGTTCCCTGGTGGCCTATTTTTTAAGATTCTGAGCTTTCATTCCTATGGCCTGGGCTCAGCCCCTGGTCAGGGAACCGAGATCCTGCAGGCCACAAGCCCTGGCAAAAAAAAAAAAGAAGAAGAAGAATATCCTTTTTTCACTTCTCTCCTAATAGACAAGTATTCTATGTTGCCTACTTTCCAATTGTTTCTTCTCCAGAAACATTTTTTCTTTCTTCTCCACATTACTCCTTGCCTATCATAAAGGCTTCCCTAATATTTTTATTGCATTTGGTTCCACTGGTGGGAAACCCTGGCAATCAGAATGAAGGAAAAGAGTTTGAAGTCAACATATTTATTTCCCTGCTCAAGATTTGGCTCCCTTTAGTTTTCAGTAACCTCTGCCTTACTTCATGATGTAATGGCTGAGGATGGTAACAGATATGGGCTACTAGACCCATTTTGCCCTGTAATTTTTCTTATACTTTACTATTTGTCGCATTTGCAACTGTCACATTGTAAATAAAACCTCCTTGAATTAACCTTAAATGTGTCATATCTTCCCTTTTGTGATATTCACACACACACACACACACACATATATGTGTGTATGTATATATATATATGGAAAAATCAGAACAAACTTTTTGGCCAACCCAATAGATGCTAATACTCATTAAGCACTAAGCCATGGTCACTATGTGAAAAGCAGTACATAAGTTAAAATTTTTGTATATATACCATGAAGTTTGTATGATATAATCTGCCTCTGAGAGATTAGAAATTCAGACCCCTGAGTTTGAGTGACTTGCTGCTGTGGACTGAATTGTTAGGATTTTGTGAATATTTTTAGTACAAATAATAAAATATGCTAGGAGAAGAAAGAACTTTTGATGTATGTACCTGATCACTGTCTAACACACTGTATAATGATCAGATTATATATTAATTTCCTGTGTCTTACAACTGATCTGTAAGCTCCATGAGAGCAAAAGCTTTCCTTATTTTGCTTAATGCTGTTTATCCAGAGCCAACAAATTGTTGTTGTAGGTAACAGTCTCAGGGTTGCTGCTATCACTGAAGGAAGGAGCAAGATGGATAAGGAGCACTGAAGATATACCGAGTTCTCTCACAGCCTTCCGAGAAGCAGAGGAAAGAAAAAAAAAAGCAAAGTAGGGGTTTTGAAATCACTTGTTGACATTTCTTCGCATTAACATAAGCACACTTCTTAGTTTCAAGTTGAATGTCTTCATCATTGTCTTTCAGAGCAAGAGTTTCCAAACATGGATAATTATGTGTCCAAAGTATCTAGGAAACCTTTCAAAAAGATTCATTCCTGAGCCTTATCTTATAAGTGGTAAAGAAAGTGGTGGTAACCAACTACTTAAAAATTTAGTGTCTGATAGTTACAGTTTAGGCACCAATATTAATGACATTGGGGTTTCCCTGGAGGCTCAGTGGTAAAGAACCCACCTGCAGTGCAGGAGATGCAGGCTCCATTCCTGGGTTGGGACGATCCTCTGGAGGAGAGCATGGCAACCCGCTCCAATATTCTTGCCGCGAGAATCCCATGGGCAGAGGAGCCTGGTGGACTGTGGTCCATGGGGTTGCAAAGAGGCAGAGGTGGACACAACTGAAGTGACTGAGCACACTCGCCTTAATAAAGTCAAATGTTCAAATTCCATGCATAATTATTTTAAATTGAAAAAGTAGCAAGATGTTAGTGATTTAGAAGTACAAAATAACTCTCTGTAATAAGAATGTAAAAGTACTGATTAGAAAGAATATCATTAAATAAGGTCCTGTATTTTGTGTGAGATTTATTAAAGCCACATTGAATTCATTTTCTTTCATTATCAAAAAGTTTGAAAATCATCTGATATAGAAGCCAGTTCCATTCTAAAGATGATAAAAATCTCTCTTCTAGGACTGTGAATGGTCACTAATCTCATTTGGAAAAATTCATGTTACAATAATGCAGTAACTTTACAAATTTCTGGAAAATTAAAGTGACTGTCATAAATTATGGATGAAACATCTCATCACAAGCCCACTTTGCAAAAAAATGCTTGTATATGATTAAAAAGTAGGGTTTAGATAATATATGTATGATTATTGGACTCTCAGATAATATATGTATGATTTTTGGACTACACAGTAGATGATGACTACCTGTAGAAATTTTATTCATTGCATAGAACTCATTCATGTATGAGTCCACATCATAATTTGTGAATTCAGATAATATTTCTAAGGAACATGCTACAGTTTTTCTTCCAAATAATATTATTGGTGTGACTAATCATTACTATTTTCCTGCTGACTTAAGTTGATTTTGGCTGATGAGTAGCGGTACAAAATATCTTTGATATTGGGTTATTCATTCAGCATTTAGCATGAGAAATTTTGTCTTTCAAATTAATGGTATTTGAAAGGAACCTAGGCAACAGGAATAAAAAAGGAGGAGAAGGGTTGTGAGAAAATATAGTACAATTTTAATATATACATTAATACTTTAAAATCTAATAAACATTGCATCTGTCTTGCCCTCACTATTTATAATTTTTTCTAAAAAGGACATTTTCCAAAGGGTAAATAAGTGTATACACTTTTGTCCACCTACATGTCCACTCTCACAATCATTTGTATTCTTAGAAAGGCAGCAAATTTTGGTTAACCAAGGTACAAAATAAATTTTTCTGTGTGAAAATTTGGAAAATACACATGTGCTCACATGATCACAGAGACAGTTTGTGCTGTCACAACCTAATAATTTCAGAGAATCTACTCAGAAAGCCAGTAACCTATGTTTCTATAAATTACAGTATATTTAATAGCCAGGTTGCATTATAATCTAATATGCATAGAAAAATAAATTGGTAAATCCATAATCTATTCTCCTATTTGCATATATTTGCATGTGATTTGTAATTTAATATCACACTAGATTTCTAATTTAAAGATTCAAATGAAATTTTGGACATCAGATGATTTTGCAAATCCAACCTGTTGTTCAGGTCAAAATTCTTCTAGTTACCATTTCTACAGTCTTTCAAACCACAATTGGTCTGTCAACATAGTTTCAAAAATATCTGGAAGGTGGCTTTCTCACCACCTTCCAGGTTGGTCCATATAACCATCATGTCTCATGGGGGTTATTATGATAATTTCCACCGTTGTCCCGCTTCCTTACACTTCATTCTCTAAACATGATAGCCAGAGTGATAAAATTGAACGATCCCATTTGTGAACTCCTCTGCTCAAAGTACAAAAGAAGTCCATTTAATTCTCAGAATGATCTTCAAAGTCTAGCCACCTCTCTCTACTGCCAGCCTGATGACCTCTCTGACCTTGACTGTCAAGTTCATTGTTCTTCATTGCGCTTTTGCCCACAGACTGTCATTTTGTTCTGTAAACACATCAAGGAATTTTTTTCCTATGAGTCTTTGCAGTTACTTGCACTTCGTTGAAACACATTCATGACTTGCACTCCCCTTTTAAGTATTTACTCAAATGGCCTATTGTGAATGAGACCTTCCTTGACTATCCTACTTAAAATGACTTCCCTTTTCCTATCCCATTATGAGCTTTCCTTTCTTTTAGCTTTCATTTTATCACCTGATGTACTGTGCTTCCAGGTGCTACAGTGTTAAAGAATCTGCCTGGCAAAGCAGGAGACACAGGATAAGAGGGTTAGGCCCCTGGGTTTGAAAGATCCCCTGGAGAAGGAAATGGCAACCTACTCCAGTATTCTCACCTGGGAAATCCCGTGGGCAGAGGAAACTGGCAGGCTACAGTCCATGGGGTCACGAAGAATTGGACATAACTGCGTATGCACACATGCACATGCTGTATATTTACTTGTTTGCTTAATATCAGCCTGACCATTAGAATTTAAAAATCACACACAAAATGAATTATTGAGTGTTCTATTTCCAGTTTTTTGGAATAATGCTTGACTTATAATCTTATGCTGATGAATTGATGAATTATTATAAACAAAATAGCACATTTGATGGCTTGTGTTTTCTTCCAAGGAAACTGGACACTTTTTATGGATATTTTCTCATAGAGAAATTATCTCAAAGAAAGGCGTATATCAGTAGGTCTATTCTTGTAGTTATTATGATGTGTAAAACAGATTATTACCAGTAGAAATACTGTCCTTAGAAAAATACTGCCTTCATTTTATGCACAACAGAGATAAAGAACAAAGATAAAGAACAAAGAGTTCATTTCTTTTAAGCAGATAATATTAAAGTTCACATTATTTATTGAATAATGAAGCATAGCTCTTTTTGCAGGGTTCAGAAAAGACACTGAGACAATGAGTTCAGTAAACAAAACAGCCTAAATAAAAATGATACATGACAGCTCTATCAGTTGCCTACTGAATTTAGAAGTTGACATAAAAGTGAGAAATGAAATTGTATAATCATTCCAAATTGTTGAAAACCACATGCATATCAAGTGTTGTATATGCCTGATAACGGTGAATAGTTCTACTCACAGTCTCCAGAAAAGTGTCTTTTTTAGCCTCATTTCCTCTGCACAGTTGTTAAAAAATACAGTATTAATTCATAATATCATGAAATATGTATGGAAAGATAAACCATTTTGGGTATAGATATTTCCAAGTTAATTTTTATATCTGTTGAACCCATCCTTTTATTAAATGTTACTGAAATATAGTGTATAAGGTCAAATAGCCTATGTACTATGTTAGGAAAATTCCTTCAGTAAAGAACCTCTATTCACTTTCAGATATTTCTTTAGATATTTTATCTAACAATTTATCCATCTGGTATTTAGGTTTTGTGTGGTGTGAAGTTAAACAATATACTTTTCTTGCACTTCAAGTTTCAATACTGTTTCAAGGTCCTTTATGTTTTAAATTAAATGCATATATTTTCTTAGGAATTTTTTTTTCTTTTTTTTTAGAATCAGTTACTATTCTATTAACATACTATTTTCATAACTATAGGTTATAATTTAACATATGTCAAGATGAGTTCAGAAGTTGGGAAGATGTTTGGGATAAAGACACTTTGGTCATGTTTATAAACTAGAAAACAATTGGGAAAAGGAAAAGAGAAACTTTAAGATACATGCTCAGTGCTCTCAGTCATGTCCAACTCTTTGCGTCCCCATGGACTGTAGCCTACCAGACTCCTCTGCCCATGGTATTTTCCAGGCAGGAATACTGGAGTGGGGTGCCATTTCCCACTGCAGGGGAGCTTCCAAACCCAGGGATAGAAAATACATCTCTGTGTCTCCTGTATTGGCAGGCAGATTCTTTACCACTCACTCCACCTGGGATTTCCATAAGATACATTAAAGAGGATAAATTATAGAGGAAAGTCTTAAGTGAGGTGTAAAAAATTATTTTAGATCTAAAAAAAAAAAAAGATTTGACTTTTTTTCATTTGAGACAAAATGTAAATAGATAGGGTTTTAAGAGCATATCTATTTATATATGTGGAAACAAAAATTGTACTTTAAGTTTCATGATCCCACGTTCTCTCTAAAGTAGGAGGAAAGGTCATCTGTTAGCCGTAAATAATCAAAAAATAGATTTAAAGAAAAAAAGTAAATTGCTGTTTTAAAGTGGTTTGGCTTTTTAAAAGTATTATAACAAAATCAATTCAGTGTATCAATTCTTCTCCTCTCTTGGTCTGAACAAAGTTCAAATTTGATTATACATCAGTTGACAAATTAAAAACAGTGCTATGTGGTCATTGTTAACTTTCTCTGTAATTAGCAAAAGGACTAAAGATCAATATTACTTGAAACTAACATTTATGGCACAATAGTGGAATAGACTCTACAGAACAGTGTAATAAGCCATTAAGGAATATTTTGCTTAAGTTCTTTGTGCTCCCTGGGAAGTAGAAACTTCAGTTCTATAATCAAAGGAGTTAGGGATGAAAGCAACCCAAATATTATACAACTTAGTTGAAAAAGCATAGAAGGCTATTCATGTCATATTCCATGAAGAAGGAAGAATCAATTGTTATCTGTAGTTTTTGAGAAGGAACTTGCTGATTAGGAAGTTGGTTGTATGCTATTTGAGGCAGAGACCGAATCTGTATTTGCCATTGGGAATTGCTTTACATGATAATGATTTTCATCCTTCACATCAGTATCTTTTTGGATAAGTTTGTTTAGTACTTTTCCAGTAGACAAAACTAAGGTTAGAAGCATGTATTTAAATACATGATGATTCAATTATGTGTTAATAGCTCAGTCATGTCCGACTCTGCGGCCCCATGGACCATAGCCTGCCAGGCTCCTCTGTCCATGGGATTCTCCAGGTAAGAATACTGGAGTGGGTTGTGATTCTCTTCTCCAGGGATAATTCAGTTAATTGCCTACAAATACATGTTGACTTCTTTTGTTTTGTAGTAATCTTAAACAGTTAAAATGGCAGGCTTGTATGTTATGCTCAAAGTATAGAGAAAAAAAGTACTGTTACTAGTTAAGAGTTGTTTATTGGGAAATGGGGATACATCGAGAGGGTCCAGATCCTCAGAGTCATGTAGCTTTACTGACATTTTGGTTTCTGCAGATACTTACTAAGAAGCAGGAGTGGGACATTTGAAGCATCATTCACGAGTACCAGGGAGGGAAGACCTTCAGTTCAGAAGATGTAACACAGGTGTTGTGCAGTGTCTCTTTCATTAGTATACTCTGCCTTTCTTTGTCTCTGTTACTGGAAAATCCCAGAAGGTGATCCGTCGCCTACAGACTGTCTCTCATACCTTGTTGCTGCCCCAGGAGAGCTTAGCAATCTGCCTGTGTTCTTCTCTGGCACTACCCTCATCAGGCTGGCTCATCTACATCTTCTGGCTGGCTCTGATTTTTCCTAGTTACATGATTCTCCATCTGTTTCCATTTGTGGTGGCAAAGTGGCCCTGCCTATCTCTTACTTTGCATTCTGCCATGTTTCTAGTTTTGCTATTACTTAAACTATGTTTTAAACATGTAGCACAGTTGATTGAAAACTGAAGAAATGCCTAGTACTTGTTTAGATTTTTTGCAGAGAACAGTTAGTCTTTGCCACTGACTATACTGTGCTTTAAACCAAGGTACAGAAGCTTCTTGCAATATGTTTCAAGTAACCAAAATGGAAAATCCAAGCAAACTGTTGCCTGTGTTTAGCCTTGTGATTTAAAGACAGCTGGTGGAATAAGCACTAACATAAATCTTGTCTGAATTTCCCAAACCCAGCATATGAATCGTGAATTCTTTATTGGTTTTTCTAGATGTTTAACCATAGGTGATGGTAATATAGCAGAACAGAAAGAACATTAACTTTAGCAAATCTAGTTTCAGTGTCTTACTTGCTTGCCAGTTATTTGACCTTGGATAAATAACCTCTTTCTATGCCCTCCCCTTCAGTTTGAAGATGAGGACACTGAGCCTGAGAGAAAATATGAAATTTCTAGAAGTTTTCAAAGCTGGGAAGTGCCAAAGATAGGTAGATATTAAGTCTTTTTGATTTCAAAGCCTGTGCTCAATCAGCACACAGAGTTCCCAAGTTTTGCTGTTGTTGTTTAAATAATAATATATATTTAAACAATGCTCACTGCTAGGACGCATGTATATTTGCAAAGGTACATGGCTTGTGATCAATTGCTACCTGCCACTTATGGCCAATTTCTCTTTAAACTGCAGTTGACCTTTTGTGGTCTTGAAGATTCCTCCCCCTTCTAGGCACATTTTGTAACTGAAACCACAAGGACCATTTTTCTCCTGGCAAAACAGAATGCCTTTTCTTCTGACATAGTATTTTCATATTGATAGGCCTCTTTTAATTTTTCTTCTCTTAGTGAAAAGGGAAGTATTAGTCACTCAGTCATGTCTAATTTTTTGCAACCCCCTGGGCTGTAGCCCGCCAGGCTCTTCTGTCCATGGAATTTTCCAGGCAAGAATACTGGAGTTGTCATTCCCTTCTCCAGGAGATCTTCCTGGCCCAGGGATCAAACTGGGGTCTCCTGCATTGCAGGCAGATTATTTACCATCTGAGCCACCAGATAAACACTTTGTTTCAAGACAAAACTGATCCATAATTAGTAGTCTTTTGTTTCAGCCTTTTAGCTAAAGATTTCCTTTGTCTTATCTGAAACCTGATCCTCAGATGAAGATCCAGTGAAATGCACCTCCCTCCAGTTGAAAATGTAAATTTCCTCATGCTACATGCATTGTATGTTTATGTGTGTTTGAAATCCTCCTCCTGACCTGCATCAGATTTAAAGCATTACAATGCTATTCTCTTGTAAAATCCCCTCTTCTTTGTGAGTTGTGCAACTTGCCTAAATCCCCCTCACTTTCACCATATCTAATAACTCCTTTATGTATTTTTTTATTCTTCAACAAATTTGGAGTATTGTTCACAGTCTTTTTTTTCCCTGGAAACCCCAGCCATCATGTGTGACTTCAAAATTTATATAGAGGTCTTGTGAAAAACCCAGCATCTCAGTTTTGTGAACATCTGAAATAGCATGGCTCTTTTCTACATTTTAGCCGGATTAGGTGATTACACCCTGACTGAATCCTGTTGTTACACTGTTCCATCAAAAAAAACAAAACAAAACAAAAACACAAATTTAGACATTTATCTTTATGACCTAAGTTTTCTATTGTTTTCTAAATTTCTTGCTGATCCTATGCCCACTGCAACTGTATACTAAATTCATGTGGATACTTAATTTTTTGCATTAACAGATTTTTTCTTTCTTTCTTTGTTTCTTTTTCTTTTTTTTTTGATATGGACCATTTTTAAAGTCTTTTTTGAATTTGTTACAATATTTTTTTCTGTTTTGGTTTTTTGGCCAAGAGGCATGTGGAATCTTAGCTCCCCACCCAGTGATGGAACTTGAACCCCCCTTCATTGGAAGATGAAGTCTTAACCACTGGACTCCAGGGAGATCCCATGTTAACAGTTCTGAGTCAAACTCTGTCACATCACATCACTCACTCTCTTGTCAAAATTCTAAATCCACTTTCCTTTTTGCCCTTTCCTGTCATCACACAACAAATCCTTAATCCTAGATAACTTAACTATCTATATCATTTTACCCATACCTTGGCTGAGAGTATTTCAGTTGAGGATATTTGCAGCTATAAATGATTAACAAATTATCAACAGTCTCAACTGGGTCTTCAATCCTGCTGAAACATTCTATTTCTCTGGATGTTTCATTTTCTACTTTCCTTAATCTTTCAACTGTCACCAAACTTCTAATAAGTTATCTTCTTATCATTTTATTCTCTACAAATGATTTCTTTACTACACACACACACACACACACACACACACAAACCAAAGCAAACAAAACAGAGAAAATAGATGGAAAACATTTCAGTGTTCAAGAACCATTTTTTTCTTTTCCTTCCTTCTCTTTTCCTTCTGTTACAAAGTAGGAGGATGAAAATAAATTATGTAATTATGTAACTTGTCAAAAGTCACACAATTTTGAATGAGAAGACTTTGAACCTGACTTTCCTGAGTTCAAAGCTTCATTTTCTTACCACTGAAAGATTCTGAATTTCATAGAGAGATATTTTGTGAGTAAATATAGTATCATTCACTGATTTTAAGATTGTCAGTTTTGCCATGTCCCCTCATCTTCTTACTCTTACAGGAATCATGCTGATTATAGTGATTATGATATCAAATATATAAGCAAATAAGGGAAAACCCATAATTCATCATAACATAGAGAATAATACTCAACTTTGCTGTGGTACATAATCTACTTAAGAAGGCCAGCTTTGTTTGACTTGCCAAAGGATCTAGTACAATGTGATTTATTCCTGGAATACTGTGAAATTAATGAAAATATTATTTGTGGGGAAAAATGAGTTTACTTGCATTTATAATTGGTTTTGCTGGCAGCAACAGCTGTGCTTATATCAAGAATATGCCATGCTGAAAAATGGAAGGTTGATTTCTGTTGTTTTTTTTTCCTTTCTTTCCCCTTACATTTGTTGTTTATCATTTTGAAGGAAATTAGAATTATGTTTAATTATTTTATTATACTACAGAGGGAAGAATAATAGTGTGCCTGGAAATGCAGCTATGCCCAACTCAATACCATTTAGGTGATTTTCCCAATCACTTAGGTTTGATCAAATATTGTTAATTGCAAGAGACCAATCAATGTTAAATATGAAAATCACATGAAAATCTGTTTTAGGTTTTTCCAGAAGGAAGTGAGTCAGCATTTATTATCTAAATCATTTATTTCAACACTGGGATACATTCCTCCTCTGATGTATTTTAGACCTACAGGGTATGTGCAAGGATGGATACTTATGCATTCTAGCAGCGCTTGCTGCAGTTTCCCCTTACTCCAGTATACAACCCTCACTAAGAGTGATTGTTTAATCAGCTTCATATTATCCACAAAGGTATATTGAGAGGAATGATTTAATACCTTTTTCACATTCATTTTATCTATGACATTCTCCACCCCAAGCAGAAACAAAGTATATAATCAATAATAGAGAATAACATTGAGTGTTTATTTTTAATAAACCAGCATTAGGTAATTTTATTCTGTTTACCAGTGCTTTTGAATCCTCCTGGGGTTTGGCATCAAAATTATTGGCTTTAATTCGTCAGTTTTCAATATCTAACTCTTTCTCCTTTTTGAACATTATATATAGACTGACCCTGGAATATTTGTGTCTCTCCCATATTCTCCATGTCCCAGCAAGAATTACTCAAGCAGACTTATTCCATCATCCAAGGAAGCACTCACCCAGTTTTACTATGTCCGGTAGATTTCATACCAGATTTATAGTGCTTATAAAACAAAAGGGGAAGAAAAGGAGTAACAAAAAAAGAAGTTCAGAAATAGAATTCTGTAAGAAGTTAGCCCTTAAATGTTTTTACAGGTTATTGTGAAAATGCCTGCCCCTATAATAAATTGTAATTTTATGCTGCTTACTGTAATTTTTTTTTTTTACACTGTGACAATTTTGAGACTTCTGAATCGCTGTGTTCTAACTGGTGTAGAATCTTAAATGCTACCAAGGAGATCCTGATTAAAAGTTGAAATGAAATCAGTAGTGAATACATTTTTTTTTTCCTTCCAACTTTATTTCTCCACTCTAATAAAGGTTTTTTCCATATCATTAAATCTGTGTATTAGATGGCACTTCTCAGCCTGTCATAAGTTCCCATTGTGAAATAATCCCCAGTGTTTGGGATGATAGTGTTTTAATACATGGATACAAATCTATCAGGGGCCTCCCTGCTGGCTCAGTGTAAAGAGTCCACCTGCCAATTCAGGAGCCACAGGCACAATCCTTGGGTTGGGAAGATTCCCCTGGAGAAGGAAATGGCAACCCAATCCAGCATTTCTGCCTGGAGAGTCCCATGGACAGAGGAGCCTGGTGGGTTACATAGACTATGGGGTTACAAAGAATCAGACACAACTTAGAGACTAAACAGCAACAACTCCCATTTTTCATTATTTCTCAAACAGTTATTCTTTCTCAAATATGTTTCTGAGCTTGATTTTTCCAGTTTTCCTGTCCATAGAAAGGGTTCTGAATTTAGATTCAGAAGACGTGGTTTCAAGTCTTGGATCTTCTCAGCTTCAGTTCAATTCAGTAGCTCAGTCATGTCCAACTCTTTGCGATCCCATGAACCGCAGCACGCCAGGCCTCCCTGTCCATCACCAACTCCCAGAGTCTGCCCAAACTCATGTCCATTGAGTTGGTGATGCCATCCAACCATCTCATCCTCTGTAATCCCCCTTCTCCTCCTGCCCCCAATCCTTCCCAGCATCAGGGTCTTCTCAAATGAGTCTGCTCTTCACATCAAGTGGCCCAAGTATTGGAGTTTCAGCTTCAGCATCAGTCCTTCCAATGAACACCCAGGACTGAGCTCCTTTAGGATGGACTGGTTGGATCTCCTTGCAGTACAAGGGACTCTCAAGAATCTTCTCCAAAACCACAGTCCAAAAGCATCAATTCTTCTTAGCTTACGCAGGATTTGTGGCAATTCAGCCATGGCTGCTGCTCTCATCTGTAGACTAGAAATAAGAATACATTACTCAGACAACTGTTTGAACAATTAGATGGAATAAGGTCCAGGTAATGGCATAGTATTTCAAAGACTAGAGTACAACATATGAATACTAGTAAATCACTATGTACATAAATAATTTTGTTAATGGGAATCTATTAGTATCCTTGGACACCAAATGCCTAGACTAAGTGTGCTGGCTTATTTATTAGTCATTGCCTTCATATTGTGTCTCCATTTATCTTGAGCCAGCTTGCCTATGGTTGATACTTGGTTTAATTATCCAGTTTAAAGGCAATTCTTCCCTCCATCCTCATTCTCTCTATGTTGTCAAAGACAGAACACACATAGAAACGGATTTTTCCTGTTAACCTTGCATTAAACTTTAGGATGAGTTATTATTTGTGACTCTTCTTTAGTTAGCCCTTCTTTCACAATATTTATGCTGGTTAATTTGAATGTTACCTAACAGATTCTTACACAGCTACACTAGCTTCATTGAAAATCCAAGTAAGTGTTTTTTAATTAAAATTACTAACAATGATTTTTTTCCCATTCAAAAAGTGGCCTATTATGGTCCTGGTATTGGTGATGCAGGATAAAACAGTTTTCAAGCACGTTCAATAGATAACCATCTGATGGGAAAGACAGAAAAAATAAATGGCTGCTATGACTTATGACATAGAAACAGAGAAAAATGATACAGTTCAGATTGGGCATGTCTGAATTGGTTGAAGGCAGTGTTCCTAGAGGAATTGATAACTAAACTGGGTTTAGGAGGATGAACAGAAGGAAATTTTTTTTTTAATGGAGTAGAGACAGCTATAGGAAAGTCTATGAAAGGAAGAATGTCTATGAGCATAGACAGGAGAGACTGAGGCATCCGAAAGCCCTGTGTTTTTGACTCCCGCCCCCAACCTCTAGCCTACCTGTCAGTAATGGTAGGAGTGAAGAGGAAGCTGCTGGCCTCCTTCCATGATGGCTTTTATCCTTTTGTGTCCACCGTTCAAAGAAACCCTTGATTCTCCTACACATCACCTACTCTTATCTGTTTTCTAGACCTTTCTTCTTTTTTAGACTACATGGTCAATTATCAAAATGCTCTGTATCTTAATACTTTCTCAGAGCACTGCTTTTGGCATCTCACTCTTACTGAAATCTGCCTCTCCATTGAGAATATTGCGGTACTCAATACAAGTGATGAATGTTTTATCTTAATCTGTGTAAGCGGTACCTATCACAGAAATGAACTATTATATCTCTTTCTGGAACATTAGATATGTACTATCAATCATTCCTTCCTGAAACACTTTCTTTGCTTTCCCTTCGCTCACTGACTCTATGTCTCCGCCTTATCAGTTAGTTCCTTCTCATCTACTCATCCTTTTATTTGAGTGTCTATGTGGCATCTAAAAGTCAGTTTTTCTGGATCCAAGATCCTTATATTTTCTCCCCAACTCCCTTTTCCTATTTCAGTTCAATGACAGCAAATCCTGTTGATCAGGTGTTTATGTCTAGATTCATTCTTGACTACTCTTACTTTCACATCTCAAATATAGCATGTCAGCAAATACTATTTTTCAATTTTACCCTCAAAATAAATTTAGAATTTGACCATTTTCCTCCACTGCATTTTTTTTTTTTTTTGTCTAGCCCACCATTATCTTTTCTGGCCTATTTTTATATCTATGTAATGGTTCCCAGTTCCTCATGCCTTGTCTTTTCTATGTTTGAGTCAAAGCTCAGGGAAGTAGCCAAAGTGATATTTTTCAATGAGAGACAGATTCCACTGGGCTTTTGTGAAAAAACAAACAAAACAAAACCTTAAATGGCTTTCCAAATTATCTGTAGTAAAACCCAAGGCTTTCACTCTACTTGTATGTACTGGCTGTCATTACTTCTCTAAAGTCATCATCTGTTACTCAGTCCCTTGATCTCTCTGCCTAGGTCTTTACACTTGATATTCTATTTGTCTAGACTGTCTTCATTCCAGCATCTGAGAGCTTAGTGTCTTCCTTCCTCAGGTCTTTGCCCAGATGTCTTCTTCTCAGTCAGGCCTAGGACCATCCTATTAAAACTACAACACATCTGACACACACCTACTTTCTCTACCTCCCTCCTGTGCCTTTTTTCTGTTGTATTGATAACGATAAGATGTAATCTATTAATTTTATTTTGTTTATTTTTTGATTAGTATGTAAGCTCTATGGGGTTATGTTTTTATCCATGTAATTATGTCCGTAGTTTCTGAATCTAGAAACATGCATGGCAATAAAAGAGATTAGATGAACAAATATTTCTTAAGACAATAAACAGCAGAACTCTTTAAAGTGACTAGGAATAATAAAAATATAAATTTAAATAAGTTAACAAACTCGTTTATTGGTATTAGAATGCAAAGAGAAACAAAAAATTGCCGGCTTTCTTGAAGACTCTTATCTCCTTTTCCAGTTATTATCCCTTGTATCTTTCCCAAGGGTAACTGTTATCCTGCCATTTAACACTAAAGGTTGCTTTTTGCCAGTTTTTCTCAACGGTATAGAAATGGGATTGTATAGCCTGTATTTTTATATTCTAATTTTTTTAGCACAAGATTATGTTATGAGGTACATCTTGTTTTTGTATGCAGCTATGGTTTATATATTTTTATAGCCATAATTCATTCAGTGAGTATACAACTCTCTGTTTTAGTACCAATGAACATCTGTATGGTTTAGATATTTAAGTATCATTAACACTAGCTTTATGGACATTTTTGTACTTATTTGGTGTGCATGTATTAGGTAGTATCTGTGAAGAAAACTGAGAATTATTTCCAGTATACAGTCCTCTACATTTTTATAATCTGTGTGGCAGTTAAATTAGTTTTCTCTCTAAATTCATCTTCTTCTCACTCTCAACCATTCAGTTCTTTCAATGACTATCGCCTGGTCTATCTTTATTCACTGTAACGAGTACAGTTCCTTTTTACTTCCAATTTGAATTAATTCAAAACCATGTCTTTTATGGGCATCACTCTATACAATGTTCAAAGAGTTAACAGAACACACAATGTTATTAGATATTCAATTTATCACATACTCAAAGTGCAAAACCAGCCAAATTCCAACAGAAAAGCAGCTATCTAGACAAAACCATGTTCTTACAAACAAAAATATTGTATTGTGAAAAAAACACTGCAGAAATGATATCTGTGGACAGGAAACATCTCCCTGGAATACTCTTGCCACTCCTCAGATAATATATGGTGACTGCTCTGATTTTATAACCTGTGAAATTAAACTCACCTGGAAAAAATCCCATCATAAGGTTAATAACTGACATTATACATCTTTATATATGTGAGAAAATTTCAACAACGCAAACTACTATCTCTGTCAGAATATCAGTGATTAATATAGTTTATATTTGTAATTTTGTTTCCCATGTATTTGGCAATTGTTGCTGCTGTTCAGTCACCCAGTTATGTCCAACTCTTTGCAACACCATGGACTGCAACATGCCAGGCCTCCCTGTTCCTCACCATCTCCTGAAGTTTGCCCAAGTTAATGTCCATCGCGTCGTAATGCCATCCGCCGTGTCATCGCCTGACACCCTCTTCTTCAGCCGCTCTCCGTCTTTCCCAGCATCAGGGACTTTTCCACTGTGTCAGCTGTCACATCAGATGGCCAAAATACTGGAGTTTCAGCTTCAGTGTCAGTCCTTTGAGTGAATATCCAGGGTTGATCTCCCTTAAGATTAACTGGTTTGATCTCCTTGCTGCCCAAAAGACGTTCAGGAGTCTTCTCCAGCACCACAGTTCGAATCAATTCTTTGCCATTCTGCCTTCTTTAGAATCCAGCTCTCGCAACCATACGTGACAATATGATACATTAAACAAGCAGAGCTTTTACCCATAGAGTATCCTGTGTAAATCTTAATACCATTCTTGGAAGAAAATGTTTTATTTTCATTAGCAGAAGAGAGCAGTTTCCATCTGTGGCACACTCCTCATTTCTACCATATCCTGTATGTTAAGAGAGAATCTGAGAAAATTAACAGAGTCTACGCTACTTGTGAAAAGCCACATAATTTTCTCTGAGAAATTTTATAATTAAGAGCAAAAATTTAGGAACAATAGTATATATTAAGCACTTTAATATTGATGCTCCTGTGACAGACAAGAATCTTAAGAATCCAAAACAATAATTAGTGCTTCTCAGTCTTTTGGCTAAGAGCAAGTGCAGAGAAATATTAATTCATTCTTTCATTTGCCATTCATTCACTCAGTATATATATATATATATATATATATATATTTCAAATATATATACTTGAAAATCTATGGTTTGTTCAGCACTGTTGTGGAGATATAAAAAAGTTTAGATAAAGTTCCTGGTTAATAAACTTCTGATGACTTGGGGAAGACGGATAATATTTCAGATAGTATGGGTTGCATAAGAACCCACAGTGTATCAAGACACTAACACACAGTGTATAGAGACACTCACGCACACACACACCCATACACACCCCCCTCTACACACACCCTTCCCCATCTCCCACCCCCACACAATGTATTTGGCCAATTTGGGTCATGTCCAGCTGGTTGAAACTTCTGATCTAGAACTCTTGTTCACTTAATCTCAGCTGGGTTTGCTCACCTATGTGTGAACAGCTCGTGGTTTGGGTGGGGCTGTGGTTTATGATGGCCTTGATTTCCCAGATGGCAATCACGTCGTCTGGTCTCTTATCCTGTAGGAAGTTAACCTGTGATTATATATGTGGCAGCACGATTTCAACAGCAGCGACAGGGCAAAGACCAGTGTTAGAGCACTCTCGCAAGTCGGTGGTTTGTCTCTTGTTTGTTACTCTGCTATTGGCCAAAGACGTCAAATTGTCAGCATACGAGGATCAGTGTAAAGAATCTGCCGGCAATGTGGGAGACCCAGGGTTGATCCCTGGGTCAGGAAGATTCCCTAGAAAAGGAAATGGGTACCCACTCCATCATTTTTGCCTGGTAACTGCGTGGACAGAGGAGCCTGGTGGGCTGCAGACTATGGTTTGAAAAGAGTTGGAAACAGCTAACACTGTCACTGTTTTTTTTTTTTTTTCTTTCAAGAATCAGAGTATTAGGGGGCTACCCAAGTGCTTTAAGTGTTCCGTGTAGGGAGATGTGAACAAATGGAAGAATCATTATTGTAACATAGTACCATACATAACACATATGTACACACATACATACATATACATGCATACATCCTTTGGCTGAAAAATACCAAACTCGCTAAAATAATGATGATTTGGCCCATTTAAAATGGCCAAATGTGGACTTAAATTTATCAGGAATTTGACATAATTTTGCAAGGCATTTTGCTTTACAGATGCCTACATGTATACCCAGAGTTTTGAAGGACAAAAAGCATTTTACTAAAATATTTTATATATGTAAGAAATTATTATACAAAAATATTCAAAATTAATTCTATTTTGAAGTAATACAATTATAGCAGTGTAAACAAATATATTTTTACAAAATGATACTATAAGAGTAAGTAAATAATTACAGTTTTCAATATCACTGCAGTAAGCCTCTTCTGCTTTGTAGCAATACTATCCTTGGTAAAATCTAGAAGCTCTTACACTCTTTAAAAATGAAATGCTGAGATAAAGATGCAGTGTGAAATCTTCTGTTTATTGTCATTAACATGAAACAGTGCAGTTGATAGAAGAGCAGTTTATTACAAATATAATAGACATTTTTCTTACAAATTTCTTTATCAATTCAAAAATCTTCCAAACATAAATTATGTAATAGTGGAGAGTGGAAATGAGCTTATTCTCTGTGCTAAATGAATGGAGGGGCTTTATATCTTTATGAAGATTGCGTCTCTAGTAAATGATGTTTCCTTTTCTATTTACA
Organism: Cervus canadensis; assembly: GCF_019320065.1. Lineage (NCBI taxonomy): Eukaryota > Metazoa > Chordata > Mammalia > Artiodactyla > Cervidae > Cervus > Cervus canadensis. Next base: position 7,561,551 of record NC_057411.1, read on the forward strand.
AATGAAAATATCCCCATTTTTTTCAAAAATGGGTAAGAAATGAAAACAAATACAAGGTAAAGAGCTGATTTTATTCAAATTTACACAGCATAGTACCACATCAATTCTTCAGTGCTCAGCCTTTTTTATTGTCCAGCTCTCACATCCATATGACCACTGGAAAAACTGTAGCTTTGACTAGATGGACCTTTGTTGACAAAGTAATGTCTCTGCTTTTTAATATGCTGTCTAGGTTGGTCATAGCTTTTCTTCCAAGGAACAAGGGTCTTTTAATTTCATGGCTGCAGTCACTGTCCACAGTGATTTTGGAGCCCAAGAAAATAAAGTCTGTCACTGTTTCCGTTGTTTCCCCATCTATTTGTCAGAAGTAATGGGACCAGATGCCATGATCTTCATTTTTGGAATGTTGAGTTTCAAGCCAGTTGTTTCACTCTCGTCTTTAGCTTTCATCAAGAGTCTCTTTAGTTCCTCTTCTCTTTCTGCCATGAGAGTGGTATCATCTGCATATCTGAGGTTGTTGATACTTCTCCCAGTAATTTTGATTCCAGCTTGTGCTTCATTCAGCCCAACATTTTACATGATGTACTCTAAACAGAAGTTGAATAAGCAGGGTGACAGTATACAGCCTTGATGTACTCCTTTCCCAATTTGGAACCAGTCCATTGTTCCATGTCTGGTTCTAACTGTTGCTTCTTGGGCTGCATACAGGTTTCTCAGGAGCAGATAAGGTGCTCTGGTATTCCCATCTCTTGAAGAATTTTTCACAGTTTGTTGTGATCCACACAGTCAAAGGCTTTAGTGTAGTTAATGAAGCAGAAGTAGATGTTTTCTGTAATTATCTGGCTTTTTCTATGATCCAACAGATGTTGGCAATTTGATCTCTGGCTCCTCTGCCTTTTCTTAATCCAGCTTGTACATCTGGAAGTTCTTGGTTCACATACTATTGAAGCCTAGCTTGAAGGATTCTGAGCATTACTTTGTTAGTATGTGAAATATGTGTAATTGTGCAGTAGGTTTGAACATTCTTTGGCATTGCCCTTCTTTGGGACTGGAATGAAAACTGACCTTTTCCAGTCCTGTGGCCACTGCTGAGTTTTTCAAGTTTGCTGGCATATTGAGTGGAGCACTTTCCTTTCCTCAGCATCATCTTTGAGGCTTTGAAATAGCTCAGCTGGAATTCCATCACCTATAGTAGCTTTGTTCGTAGTGACACTTCCTAATATCCTCTTTAGTTTCTTAGATTGCTTTAGAAATTTATATCACATTCAACATGCAATTCACTGAATCTAAGCAGTTAACATTGAGAATTACAAAATTCTCAAATGTATAGTTCCTCTAAGTACCATGTAGGCTCCTTCAGAGAATTTCAAAGATTTAATTTCACTACATGGAGTAAGGTCAGTGTCTATCAGATTTCATTTATAGGAATATGACGTGAATGAGAATATCTAGTGAATTAATTATGTGAGAGAAATATATGCAAAGAAGTTTCTAATTAAGGGTCTGATATAAGTATTATAGAAATATAATGATACATTTAAGTGCTGGTTATTCTAGATGACACACAACTATTTTCCTAATAACCTGTATTTCCTGGTATGATGAAAAGAATACTGAACTGAGAATCAGAAGATTTGGATTTGACATAGCTTCAGTAATAACATATGCCATTAGGGACATTACATCATTTCTATCAAACACTATCACCTTGATTTCTTTCTCTGAATGACAGTTTTCTTGCAAAGTGAGTAGTTGAAGTAAATGAAATGACAAGTTAACTTCTACTTTCTATTTCTGTGGCTTTAGCATCTCTTCAGTTTTCTTAAGGACAGAAGAACAGTTACCTTTCATCCTTGGCTTTGGAGAAGTAATTTGACTTAAATTCATTTACTCTGGTTAAATTATTAGCCAAATGTATAATAGACATGGATATTTGAAGAAACACTGCTTGCAACAATTTAGTAATGTTTTGCTTATTTACTTAGTGTTCCTTGAGATGATTGGTATTCAGTATCTGCTTCTAGGGGCTTCCCCAATTGCTCAGGAGGGAAAGAATCTGCCTGCAACACAGGCGATGCAGGAGACACTGGTTCAATCCTTGGGTCAGGAAGATCCCCTGGAGGATGACATGGCAATGCACTCCAGTATTCTTGCCTGGAGAACCCTGTAGACAGGGGAGCCTGGTGGGCTACATCCCATGGGGTCTCAGAGTCAGACACGACTGGAGCGACTGAGCACACACACCTGTTTCTCAGGAAACAATTTCAAAGCCAGGTTTTGTTGCTCAATATTTTACTTAATGAATGTATAGAATTGGATGTATGCTGCTAGTATTCTCTCCCTGGTTTTGAATGTCAGAGGAATTTCCTCACCTGGCTTAGTCACTCATATTCTTTGTTTTTCCTCTCTCCATCCATATACTGATTCATGAGCTTCTGGAAATATGGGGCATGTGTCTCTGTGTAAGTGTGTGAGTGTTGTGATTTTTTTCTTAAATTAGCATTTGTTAAGTAGAGCTCTAGGGTTGTCACAGATAAACCAACTTTCACTAAAAGACCACAATGGAGAGTGAAATAGATCAGCTTATTACTTACAGGTCCTGGAGGAGATACAGGATGTATTTTGAGGGGCCACATAGGAAGGTGGAAGCAGGGTGTAGGCAGACAGTGGAGTGAGCAGCAGGATCTGGGACACGTACTTTTTAAGATTCACAGGTGGAGTGCTTTGGAGTTCTTGAACAGAGGCTTGGATTAGTGAGTTCAAACCCAAAAGAGCAGGCTTTGGTAAGCTCTTCAGGGTCTCACTGGTTTCCTGGTGGTTCAGTAATAAAAAATCTACCTGCAACACAGGAGACCTGGGTTTGATCCCTGGGTCGGGAAGATACCCTGCAGAAGGGAAGGCTACCCACTCCAGTATTCTTGCCTGGACAATTCCATGGACAGAGGAGCCTGGTGGGCTGCAGTCCATGGGGTCACAAAGAGTTGGACACAACTAAGTGATGAACTGGCTTTCAGGGTCTTAAGGTTGCAAAAGGGAAAGAAGCTAGGAGGCAGGAGAGGGGCATTGGTGGAGTCACATCAGGAACTGAGATTTACTTCTAACTCTGGACTGTTATCTAGGGTGTGAGCTTGCTGGGAGGCTAGTAGCATTGTCAGCTGAAGGCCCTGTAGGTGGCTTAGCCACTCAAAAGCAATTGCAAGGCAGTGATACCTTGGATTCATTTAGCTCAACTCTCAACTGTGTGTGTGGGGGCAAGTCTGCTTCTATCAGTCTTTTTTTTTTTTTTTTTTCAAATTATCTGAGAGGAAGAGTAGAGGGACTAAATAAAGAGAAAAAATAATATAATCTCACTGTTAGTAGTTTTACCATTGAGGCTTTCTCACTGAAGGTGCCAACAGTAGGGGGATTGGGTTCACTTCAGTTCCGTTCAGTCACTCAGTCATGTCCGACTATTTGTGACCCCATGAATCACAGCATGCCAGGCCTCCCTGTCCATCACCAACTCCCGGAGTTTACGAAAACTCATGTTCATCGAGGCGGTGATGCCATCCAACCATCTCATCCTCTGTCGTCCCCTTCTCCTCCTGCCCCCAACCCCTCCCAGCATCAGGGTCTTTTCCAGTGAGTCAGCTCTTCACATCAGTGGCCTGAGTATTGGAGTCTCAGCTTCAGCATCAGTCCTTCCAATGAATACCCAGGACTGATCTCCTTCAGGATGGACTGGTTGGATATCCTTGCAGTCCAAGGGACTCTCAAGAGTCTTCTCCAACACCATAGTTCAAAAGCATCAATTCTTCAGTTCTCAGCTTTCTTTATAGTCCAACTCTCACATCCACACAAGACTACTTGAAAAACCATAGCCTTGACCAGACGGACCTTTTTTGGCAAAGTAATGTCTCTGCTTTTTAATATGCTATCTAGGTTGGTCATACCTTTTCTTCCAAGGAGTAAGCATCTTTTAATTTCATGGCTGAAATCACCATCTGCAGTGATTTTGGAGCCCCCAAAAATAAAGTTTGACACTGTTTCCACTGTTTCCCCGTCTATTTGCCATGAAGTAATGGGACCAGATGCCATGATCTTAGTTTTCTGAATGTTGAGCTTTAAGCCAACTTTTTCACTCTCCTCTTTCACTTTCATCAAGAGGATTTTTAGTTCCTCTTCACTTTCTCCCATAAGGGTGGTGTCATCTGCATATCTGAGGTTATTGATAACATCCATCTAATTATACAAATGAATAGGATTTTTAAGTCAACTCATAGTAACTTTCTAATTTAGAGTGGTAGCTCCCTTATTTTTGCCCCTTTATTTAGTTCCACTTAATATTACCACAGTTCTTCATGGTACAGTTTTAATCACCTTTATTGAGAGAAGTTTTGCATACAGTAAGTACACTCATTTTAGGTATAAACCTCAACTGTTTTTGATAATAATATTACCCATGTGACCACAATCATAACCAAGATATACATTATTTGTATCACCACACATGCCTCTGACTGTTTTCTGTCTATTCAACTGACTCTGGCCCTTAGCAACCACTGATTTGCTGTCACTGTAAATGAGTTTAGCATGTCTTATAATTTGATATAAATGAAATTATACATTTTAATGTATCCAGCTTCTTTCAGTCAAAATCATACTTTTGAGTTTAAGTCACATTTGCATGCATTGATACTTTGTTATTTTATGTTATTAAGCAGTACATAACATTCTTTACCAGAAACTCTTTATCCTTTCATTTATTGATGGACATTTGAACTGTTCCCAGTTCTGAACTAAGGATAAAGCTGCTAGGAAAACTCATGTTAAAGTTTTGTGTAGACCCATATTTTTAGTTCTCTAGGAAAAATACCTTGGAGTAGAGTGGCCAAGTTGTCTGGCAAGTATATTTTTAAATAATAAGAACATGCTAAATTGTTTTCTACTGTAGTTGTGTCACTTTATATTATTTCCACCAGCAATGAAAGTTCCAGTTCTTCCACATTCTTATCAATATTGGTGTTGTGATTCTTTTTCATTTTGGCATTTTAGTGTGTGTTTAGTTGTTTAAATTTGCATTCTCCCAATGAATAATAATGTTGAACATTATTCATATGTGTATGGCTATTTTTGTATTTTGTAAAGTGGCTCTACAGGGCTTTCTCCATTTGTGAGGTTGTTTGTGTTCTCATTACTTATTTGTATCTTTACATGTGATGTGTGTTCTAAAGTCGCTTCAGTCCTGTGCAGCTCTTTGCGACCCTATGGATTGTGGCCTTCCAGGCTCCTCTGTCGATGGGATTCTCCAGGCAAGAATACTGAAGTGGGTTGCCATGCCTTCCTCCAGGGGATCTTCCTGACCCAGGATTCAAATCCACATCTCTTGTATCTCCTGCATTAGCCGGCGGATTCTTTATCACTAGTGCCACCTGGGAAGCCCCTTATATGTCATATATATCTTTATATATTTTGGATATAAATACTTTGCCATATATAATTTATAAATAATAGTAATTATTGTTATTACTTTCTTTTCAGTCTCTGGCTTGTACTATACTTGAATATGGCTTATAAAGAAAATATATTTAATGTCTATGAATTCCAATATGATATCAGTTCAATATATATTCCAGTTGCAATATATATTCAGTTCAGTCACTCCATCGTGTCTGACTCTGCAACCCATAGACTGCAGCACGTCAGGCTTCCCTGTCCATCACCAACTCCTGGAGTTTGCTCAAACTCATGTCTATCGAGTCAGTGGTGCCATCCAACCAACTCATCCTCTATTTTCCCCTTCTCCTCCTGTCTTAAATCTTTCCCAGCATCAGGGTCTTTTCCATTGAGTCAGTTCTTTGCATCAGGTGGCCAAAGTATTGGAGTTACAGCTTCAACATCAGTCCTTCCAATGCATATTATATATATGTATATAATTACTGTTTATAAATTATATATAACAGAGAACCTCAGATTTGTTAACTTTCTTCTCTGTTAGTGATTACTGCATGTTACCAGAAAATTTTTGTCCACTCTGAGAACATAAAGCTATTTCATAAGTTTGTCCTTTCCCTTAGGTCCATGACAAATTTCGAGTTGATGATCTTGTATGGTGTGAAGTAAGGGATAGGGTGATTGGTCTTCATACAGATGCTCAGTTGCTTCAAACATCATCTGTTGAATAGACTTTTATATGCTACATTATTTGTGCATATTTGTTGAAAATCAGTTTACAGTGAAGCTGTGCCTTTTTGTATGAGTTCTCTAGTTTATTTCATTGATCTACATGTCTGTCCTCACAAATGCCAGACCGTCTTGATTATAGTGGCATTGTAGTTAACTTTGAAGTAAGGCATTATAAGTCCTCCAACTTTGGTTTTCTTTGCAAAATTATTTTAGCTATTTTTTTTTCCTTTCTAGTTCCAGATGAATTTTGAAATCAGCTTGCAAGTTTCTTAAACAAAACCTATGCTTCTGATTGAGATAGAATTGAATCTATAGAGTCAAATCTGAAAGACAATACCAGGTCATATTATAAAGCACTTCTTCAGATCTCCAGAAAGTTATCTAGTCTGGAATTGCTAAATCTTAAATAAATGTATTTGCCATTGAGAGTGTGGTTTCATGGTTTAGAGTACAGCCCTGAGAGAGATTTCCTGAGTTTGAGCTCATTGAACTGTTTATTATTTAGATGAGCTTGAGCAAGTCATTCATCTTCTCTGTCCTTTAGGTTCCTGTTTGTCCAATGGAAATAATAATAGTGAAGGGATATTGTAAGTATTAAATTAATCATTATTTGGAAAGCACAACAGAACCTGGCAAATATGTGCCATATAGATGTGAAGGGTAGTTTTGTTTTTGCTACTGAAATGCTTGCTGTACTCATTGCCATTCTTCTATGAAGACTAAGAAAAAAAATATCAATAATGGGCTGTAGATCAAGCTAAAGTTTTTACATTTGCTGTGTTAAGTAAACACACTGTGAGCTCTACATGCTACTGGTAGATCCTCAAGTAATTATTAAATAAAGCATAAGAGAAAATATTATGCATAGGAACGGGCTTTCCTGGTGGCTCAGATGGTAGAGTCTGCCTGCAATGCAGGAGACCTGGGTTCGATCCCTGGATCAGGAAGATCTCTTGGAGAAGGAAATGGCAACCAATTCCAGTATTCTTGCCTGGAGAATTCCATGGATAGAGGAGCCTGGAGGGCTTCAGTCCATGGAATCGCAAAGAGTCATTCATGACTGAGCGACTAACACATACACAATGCATAATAATATAAAATGAAAATAATAATGCTGAAATGTGTAGAACAATATAAATAGTAGAATAAGGTTAGAAATAATAAAAGTAATGTTTATTTGAGAAGCAGTGATAAAATCAACCTTATGTTTTTGAAAACCCACCCTTTCTTTAGATCCATATATCACATGATAATAGTGGCATCTTAGGTGGGGAAGGGTTTAATGAAATTTAAAAATCTGGATAGGTTGCTTTTATTCCTTAGTAAGAAGGATCTTTGGTGCAGCAGTGCACCCACCAGATGGCGAGTATCTTTTTATCTCATGGACAGGCAGGCTAGGAAGCAGTTTAGGAAGTGTAAAACTTGTTCTAGGATTGAAAAACAAGATGAAAAGGACCTTTAGTTTTCCTTTCTCTCTCTCTCTCTTTTTTTTTTTTTTTAGTTTTCCTTTTTCTTTATTCTCCATTCCAGTTGCTTCAGAAAATAAAGTATGTATGTAACTCAAGTTGTTCTGTGTTTCTCAGATTCAAGGACAGTGAGTTCAGGAGAAACTTCTAACTATACATAATTCTGATTCATTAGTGATAAAATGACCCTAAGTGTTACCACTAATCTTTAGCATTGAAATATTAAATAGCTTATTAACAGCAGCAACTTAAAGAAATGGATCAAAAAATTCAGAATTTTTTTCTCAAGGCAAACAAGTAGCTTTTTTGTGTGTGTGTGGCATTATGATTATTCTCATATCACAGGTCAATAAAGAAGAGTATTATCTATTAGAATCTGAAAGAGCAAGGACAGTACCAAATAAACTTATCACACTCAGATACTGGAATGTTTTTAAAAGCTTCTTTGCATTAGATGTTTTCATTACATATCTGCTTCTCTGTTATTGTCCCATAAAAAAGATCAATGACATAAGAACTGCAAATATAATGGGGATTTCAGATATAACAGTAGAACATTTGTGACATAACTTCTGAGATCACCTGACAGCATTGTTAAGCATTTGTTGTTGTTCAGTTGCTCAGTTGTGTCCCACTCTTTGTGACCTCCATGGACCGTAGCACACCAGGCTTCCTTGTCCTTCACCATCTCTTGGAGCTTGCTTAAACTCATGGCCATTGAGTCAGTGATGCCATCCAACCATCTCATCGTGCTTGTGGGTATAAGTAGCTCTTTGCCTGAGGATCAGTCAAGTCCTCCTAGAACAATGGACTCTGTGGATAACAGCAATAGTTACTTAGTAACTTAGGTTCTGACTATACGTATTCTCATAGAAAGAAAAAATGACTGGTCACATTGGAAGGGTTCTCTTGCACCCTTATACTTCTGCCATTGGAGATCTCTGAGCTCAGAATGAAAGTGTGCAAGCTACTTGGAATTTCAAATGGGTCAAAAACTGCATGTATCCATCATGTAAGTTTGCATTCAGTGAAACTATTTAGCAATATTGGTTCATCACTAATAATCTAGACATAGCTTAATTACCCATGGCCGTTGGTCCATTATTTTTCCATTTATGATACAGAAGATTGGTCATAGCCTCATACTATTTTGACTGTCACCAATCCTCAGTTGCTAGTTTACAAACAAGAAACATTTCCTTGGGACTATATAAAGCAGCACTGTGTATTTGTTCCTGTGTGTTTTTCTTCCAGATTAAATTTATTAGATTACATATGCTTGCATTTCATTATGAGATCATAAAATGCAATATACTCTATAAATATCGACATGATGCAGTACCTAAATTACATTTAGACTGTGTTGAAGACAACTACAAAGCAATGAAAACTTAAGTCTCTTATCATAACAGAGGTATTCAGAACAAAAAACAACTCATTTTGAATGTACCATAAGTAAGACACTTGTCTGTCAATAACAGGAATATTTAAAAGCATACTAAAATCTGTTTAAAATAGAATTAGGAAGACAATTACATTAAAACTAGAATAATGCTGAACTCTTTTTCCATAAAGAGAAAGTATTCAAATACTGTGGTTGCTAAATGAAATACTATTGCCAGTCTACCATTTATTAGGTTTCAATATACTAGCCATTTCATATATGAAATGGTTTACACAGAATCTTTTATTTAATCCCCTAAACTAATTCTTGATGCAAGTCTTAGCCTTCTTATTTCCTACTGAAGACACAAAGGATGGATGAGAGTAAAATAACTTGACTGAGATCAAGAGCAAGAAGTACGGTCTGAACTCTATCCAAGTCTATGCTGTAACCATTGTCTTTGTGGTGAAGTTCTTCATCAACCTACCTTATCAGAGAGGATCCTTCCACATATCTCTCATCTGATGTGGCTCCTAATGCTAAGATTAGGTTGTGTAAAGTCCTGGAAGTAAGCGTCCCTTTTCTGTTTTAAGTAATAGAATTTTGCTCTTACCAGCAACTCTACTACTGCTTTTTTTATACGGAGTACAGAAATTGTCTAGGTATTTCTTAATCTTGGTTAATTTCATTAGAATTTACATTGTTCATAGGGCATATGTTTTACTCTTTTGCTCATGAGACTAGAATACAGTCTTTTCTACTGTGAATTTTTCTGTTTAAATATACAATTGGAATTGTGTTGCTCAGAGTTTAGGAATTAAACTTCAAAAACAAAAAATTTTAAGTGTCAAGAAAAATGTAATTCTCTTTGTGGATCTGATAATTTAGCTAGATTTTCAGTACATGATAAGGTCACAGATATTTTCAGCGATGGGTGCCTGTTACTCTGTGGCAATCTGTAATCTGCCACGATATCTAAAAGTGATATAAAACTGAAAAAAAAAACACATGATATTCAGTAAAAATATAAATTCTGTATTTCGATGACAGTTTGACATAAGTGTGCATATGATTCACACATGCTATAGAAGACAGAAAAAATAATTATTCTGAAAATTTTAGCAATATTCTCCAAGTAAAAAAATTTGAACAGTTCTTCAAAAATGTTTTATTTTTAAGAAAATGTCAGAGTAGCTCAAACTACTCCAAGTAATATTGGTTTTTATTGTTCCTTTAAAGTCTCGTATTTAGAAAGTAGTCTCTAAATGTATGGGTCTATAGAGTGGAACTAATATAGAATTTTTAACATTTAATTTTATTTTATGTAGAACTATGCAATACCAGAATATATTTACATTTATTCACTAATGCCAACATTTTTGAAAAAAAAATTTCTATGTCTTTGATAGTTTTAGAAAGTTTTTTGCCTGCCTACATATAATTAGAAATATTCTTTATCTCCACTGATGTTATAGACGTTTGGTAATATGTGGATTTATTTGCCTTTCATATTTACATGTGGTTTTGAAGAATGTGTAGAGAGATTTGGATTTGAGCATCCACCATTATGCTATGGAAGGCAAGGGCATTTTTCTTTTATATTCTGATTTCTGTACCCTATTTTATTTTAGTTTACAAAAACGCAAAATAAATCCCAGTGTTGTTTTTTTCAATACTTAAGTTGTGGTTCAATTTATAGGGAATAATTTTTGAAAACTATGAAAAATATTAGAATTATAAGCTTTTATGGCCACATAGAAAGAAATATGCTTAACTCTCCAGTAAAATCAGGTCCATATCCATAAAATAAATCAGCATACAGCAATTAGCATGTGGTGTAATAAGTAAGTCTTCAGAGGAAGTTTATTAGATTTCCAAAGTATTTTAGCATTTTCATGTTATATTGAAATAAACTGAAATAAATCAGTGTTTTTGAAAATGATATTTTCTCCCTCAAAAAAGATAGAATGACTACAGAAATATTTTGAAAATAGAAAAATAAACTAATAGGTATCATAAAATGTTGATGTGATTTAACGTATAGATGGCAAAGAGAGAACTCTATCATAGCAAAACTAAGCCATCAATCATTACTATGTTCTAGACAACATGGTATGAGAATGTTTTATATGGATTACTATTCTAATTCCGTATAGCAACTGTGTTTTGAGAATTAATGGTATAGAGTTAATTGTGATATAGCTTCAGTTTTAGCTTTTAGATTGTAGCTTATTTGCTGGATCATTTCTATATTTCTAGAAGTAATTTCTCATTATGCAGCCTGCAACCTACTCCCTAGAGCTCTTGTAACCATTTATAAACATCCACTTTCTCTATACTGTATTTCTTGCTTTTACTACCACAGTTGTTTCTCTTTCCTGACTGAACTGGACTGTTAATTGCTGGACCTTGTTTGGTCTTAGAAGGATCAAAGAAACAGGGACTAGTTATATATGTCTAACTGAGAGCCAAAAGTGACATGGATGATCTGTCCTCTTAGAGATATTGACAAATGATTTGACTTATGAGATGATTATTTTGTTGTTTTGCTGATCTTGTTTGTGATGTGTTGAATATGTGGAAGTTGGGATGGGAAAAAAATAAAACAAAAAGAACTAAAGTTAGCTGAGTATAACAATGGGTCTAATCCAGTATTCATTTTGGACTGTTGACAGATTTCAAGCTTGACCACTCCTTTTCTTTTCTCTTTCTGCCCCAGATCTGGAAAGCTCATAAGAAAGCCCAGCAAAAGTTTAATCCATGTAAGCCCCAGCCAGAGAAGGAACTGTCACTCTAGCCACATACCCTAACCATCATAAAAACCAAGCCATTCTCCTTTTCCAGCTCTCTCAAGCCTTCTCAGGCCAGCTTAAGAGTCAATCCTTTTCTCCCAGAAAAATCTCTTTATGTGAATAAACCTTTCTCCTAGTCTCTTGGTACAAATGTGGCATCATTAGTCTTGACATCCAAACCAGATTTAGGGTAGGACTCACCTCCAGTATTGCTGTGATCGCAACAAACAGCCCCGCACTCATGGTAGCCTCTGGATGATGACCACCAGGAAGTCTTCTCCTGCCATGGCTGGTGCTGGTGCCGGCTGACAACTTTCAGTTTCACCTACATTTCTCTGTGCTACATCCGCTCAGCCCTTCTGGGCCTCTTTTACAAATGTAACCTCCATAAGTCACAAGTTTTGATAGGTGGCGAAGGGGAACAGGGATATGAGGGTGGAGTCCTTTAAAAAGTCACTTGTTTTGTGAATATTAACCCAGACATAGCTGTGCATCTCAGATTGCATCATAAGTCTCAAATGTAGATTAAACTGTGAAGTACATTGATCTCAGGAAAATACTTTTACCCTGTGATGATTGGCAGTGTCTTAAACAGAAATTGACCTCCATTTTTTGAGTGCTCGGGGGGAAAAGGCTTATGCCCAGCAATATACAGGCCAGTTAAATAGTTACTTCCTTGAAAAAGTACTAGTTACCATGTAGCATGCTGAAATCATAGTCTTTAAAGCAGAACGCTTACCTGAACTCTACAAAATGCTTTTGCTACTGCTGTTGCTTATGCCTTTATGGTAATAAAGACACTGATATTTAGATTCATAGGTAAAGACATTCATGGCACACCCATGGCAGATAGAACCTACTTCAAGCCCAGGGTTCTTCAAAGCAATAAAAAAAACACAGCCATAGGGAGATCCTTAACCCTGACAATATAGATTTAAGACCTTCTGCAGGAAGAAAAATAAAAAATGAGCAGAGTAGTGTGGAACAATCTGAATTATACCCAGAAGTAAAAACAAACAAAAAGGACAATGCAAACAAGTAAATTAAAAACCTGGAAGTGGGTAGAAACGTAAAACAAGGAAGTCCACAATTTGACTCAATAAGGAATCTAAAGTTTACTGAAAGAAATTTTTACAGCAAAAAGATAAAAGATTGGCTTTGGCACCTCTACAACATAGGTTCTGAATTTTATATGCTGAAATGTATTGGTTGGCAAACTTCATAGTTTTAATTGATACTGAGACTCAAATTAAGAGTTATGTGTGGAGATCCCCCTAAATTTAAACAAGGTCCCCCTGTACCTTTAAGAGAGTTACTGAACATAAAAGAAAAAAAACAGGTAAGTTGCACCACTTGCCTAAATTCCCCAGTCCCACTGTCTTAAAATATTCTATAATGGGCATGAACACTCTTACTCGAGTAAGATAGCAAAATTAAATTAAATCTGTAGCTATTACTAGGACCTTAATAAGATAGAATCCCATGACCTTGGCCCTGCCTCTCCACCTCCTTTTTTTTTTTTGAAAGGTAACTGATGATATTTTGGAGTGTTTTGGGGATGTATTTTTTCCCATAAGGGAGGAAAATTCACAATGCTTAAATTAGAAAAATTTAAACAGACTGTGTTTTATCATTGTTTAATACAGCTCCACTTTTATAGATATCATCTAGATCTATGTTTATTAGGCTGTGAATTATTAGTAAAAATATTTTATAGGAAGTAACTGTAGGCCAAACATAATTATATGGAAAATTCAAGTGAACTAAAAGCTAACTCCTGCTGTGTATATGTTTATGTTGTAATTATGTGTGATATATGATATACTATATATGACATAATTTAAATTGATGGTAGATGTCATAATTAAGATCAAGAATATATGATATTTACTTTTCAGGTTACTATATATTATTGGAAACTAATGATGAATTTCAATTTGGGGTCACAAATGTGGCCCATGTTACTACTTATAGTATCTGGATATATGAAAATATCATTTTACTTGGGAAATAATAATTTATCTATACCTTGGCTGTTTATTTATACGTGTGAGGTCATTTGCTGTTACTCATGCTTGAAGGTCTGAGATCTGTGAAACTTTCCAGTGCCTAACATCCTCTCTGCTACTCACAATAACCATTGTTAGCAGTGGTTTTAAGCAATTGCTTAAAATCTGACAAAACATCAGAAAGTAAAGCAACTTAAGAAGCACTTTGAACAGAAAAGACAGAAGAAATAAAATTGCTGATTCTGCTAATAACCTGCCAAAAGCTACTTAGCGTTTCCTCATTTCCCTCTGTTGTTTCTAGTATCACCGATGGCTGTCTCAGCGTGTTCAGCTGCTTCTTACTGGTCTTGTTCTCATGGAGCTGGCTGCTTAGAATCATTTACATTTACATAGCTGTGATAGATCATAAACTATGCTTTCTTTCTAGCGCTAGCCATGGTATTTATAGCACTACTTTTTTTTTTTTTTTAAATTTTTCCCCCAAATTGCCCCAGAGCAAATTATGATCAAGTATAACAGTCAGGGGTGCTGCCCTCCTAGGTGATATTTTTTACCCTGGGCAAGGCATAGACTTTCTCTGCACTCTGTTCTATTGGACTGTCTTTCCTCCAAAGGGATTACAATGTTGAACAAAGTATTCTCTCTTGATAATGACTCAAAACAAATATATACGGTGCTTGGCAAACATTCATAATTTCTCATTTCATTTAATTTTCTCTAGCCTTCATTTCCATCAATATTCACCATGGTTGACAGTACAGTCATACCAATCAAATTCTGAGAAAAGGGTTGGCTCTTTAGAATCACCCAAGGCTAATAAACATTCCAAGTGAAGCATTATACACAAAGATAGTCCAATAAAAATCCTTTTTTTTCCACAAAGACTAAGAAGTTGAATGGTTAATAGTAGTTTTCAGTGAGAGGTGGTTCTTGACTATGACAAAGAAATAATTATAACCTGGTAGTTAGTAGTCACTGGATGCTTAATTTATTCATTCAGCAAACTTATTTTGAGAAGTTACTATATGTAAGGTACTCTTATAGTTGCCAACGATGCAACAATGAGCCAAGCAGACAAAAATCCCTGCCCACGTAGACCTAGATAATGCTGCTCTAATAATTCCAAATTCTTAGAGGTTTAAAGCAATAAAGGTTTAACATATATAAGCTGAATGTTTAACATATATAAGCTGAATGTTTAATACAAATTGGAGAAGGGATCTGCTGTTTATGTTCTCTGCAGTCAAGACTCATTATGTAGCTAAAGTTGTGCCAGTTACAGAGGAAAAAAGGCAGAGTAGCAGAGTACTAAGAAGGGTCTCATGCCAACTCGTAAATGATCCAAAACAGAAATGATACACAGTAGTGTTGCTCACACTTTATTAGACCTAGTCACATGATCCCACTCAAACACTAAAGGGCCAGAAACTGTAATCCTCCCACATACCTTGGAGTTGGAGAACTTGAAATGTTTTGTGAGCAGCATGGATATTGGCATATGATAAGAAATCAAGTAAGATATATATATATATATATATATATATATATATATATATACATACACATATATATACACACATGTTCAGTTCAGTTCAGTTGCTCAGTCGTATCCGACTCTTTGCGACCCCACGGACTGCAGCATGCCAGGCTTCCCTGTCTATCACCAACTCCTGTGGCTTCCTCAAATTCATGTCCATTGAGTTGGTGATGTCATCCAACCATCTCATCCTCTGTCGTCCTTTTCTCCAATCTTCAATCTTTCCTAGCATCAGGATCTTTCCAATTAGTCAGTTCTTTGCATCAGGTGGCCAAAGTATTGGAGCTTCAGTTTCAGCATCAGTCCTTCCAATGAATATTCAGGACTGATTTCCTTTAGGATTGACTGGTCTGATCCCCTTGCAGTTCAAGGGATTCTTAAGAATCTTCTCCTCAACACCACAGTTCAAAAGCATCAATTCTTCAGTGCTCAGCTTTCTTTATGGCCCAACTGTCACATCCATACATGACTACTGGAAAAACCATAGCTTTGACCAGATCTTTAACTATAATCTTATATAGATTATATTGATGTTATAAAGTCAAATAAAATAGGAAAGCTAAATAACAAGTTTAGATTTAGTCCTTCACCAGGTGACTTAGTGGTAAAGATCCTGCAGGTAAAGAACCCTCCTGCAGTGCAGGAAACTCAGGTTTGATCCCTGGGTCAGGAAGATCCCGTGGAGAAGGAAATGGCTTCCTGCTCAAGTATTCTTGCCTGGAAAATCCCATGGACAGGAGCCTGGCCAGGGGGTGGGCTACAGTCCATGGGGTCACAAAGAGTTGGACATGACTGAGTGATTGAGCAACAAAGCAGGAAAGCCGAACAAAAAGTTTAGATTTAGGGGGTTCAATTTAAAAGGGTAAATCAGGGAAGGTGTAATGGGGGTTGACAGTAAATGAAGACATGAAGTATGTTGAGAGGTGAGACAGAAAGTCACCTATGAGGAAGAGAATTCTAGAGCGAGGACAGAGAAAACACAATGGCCTGAAGGTGGAGATCTGCGTTGTATGTTCCTGAAACAGCAAAGGAGCCAGTGTTACTGGAGGGGGTGTGCTGGGGGCATATAGAAAGAACTAAATTGAAGGTGTAACTATGAACCAGATTAGGTAAAGCCACTTCAAAGGTTTGAACAGAAAAGTAAATTTCTCTTTCCTACAGATTAGCAGTATCTTGGCTGTTGATGTGTTACAACAATATTAGATATCAGACAACATAAGGGAAAGATATAAATGTGATGATCAATGAGGAGGCATTCATCTGAGCAAGAGACACTGCAGACTTGGCCCATGTTTTATAGCAATGAAGCAAGTGAAGCAGTTGGACTCTGATTATACTTTAAAACTTGAAGCAGTATAGTTTGCTGATGAATAGTTTGTGGGAAGAGAAAGAGAAGAATTCGGTGATCAGGTCTTATCCTGTGAAACGAAAGGGTTAGTATGCCTACAAGCAAGCTCTTACGTGTGTGTGTGTGTGTGTGTGTGTGGTATATAGTAGTTACTTTTCCCTCTATTGCTACCATGCCCACCGCTGCCACCCTTGTGCATATAATTGCCATCTTTCCAGAACCATTACAACAGCCTCAGACTGCATAAATCTTTCCACTCTTTCGTTGACGAATCAATTCTTCAGATAGTAGCTCAAGTGATCTCATTGGAAACAAAATACTTTTTTATAGCAGAGACCAAATTTCAGTCTTTGCTTTGAATTTCAAAGGCCCCATATGATGCAGCAGTTGGCAACTCCCTGACCTCATTTATAATCAATCTCCTTCTTTACTCACTCATCTCCAATTAGCCAGCATTTTTAACATCGAACATAACACATGCTCACCCTTTCAGGGTCTCTCCCTGCTATTTTCTACAAGTGGAACAGTTTTTATCCCCAATTTTGCGAAGATCTCACTTATCTCACTCAGGTTTCTCTCACAAGTCAGATCATAAAGAGTGGTCTGGACACTCCATCTATATAATGATTTCTCTGCCCCCACATATGCCTCTTTTTCATTTCACTTCACTCCTCTTTATTTTCCTTATAGCACTTAACAACTGACATTATGAAATATATTTATTCAAATATATGTTTATTTTTGCATTTCTTCCTCCTACTAAAGTTAAGACTTATGCAAGCAGCAAAATTATCTGACAGGCTGATACTTTTACCCCAGTGCCTGAATTAGATTGATGATGACGCTAGTGGTAAAGAACCTGCCTGCCAATGTGGAAGATGTAAGAGACTTGGGTTCAACACCAGGGTCAGGAAGATCCCCTGGAGGAGGGCATGGCAACCCACTCTAATGTTCTTGCCTGGAGAATCCCACGGACAGAGGAGCCCAGTGGGCTATAGTCCAGAGGGTCACAGAGTCAGATATGACTGAAGCAGCTTAGCACACACATGCATAGAGTGGGTAATCAAGATATATTGGTTCTGAGCAAAAGAATAACTGAATAAAACACAGGTGGGTGAAATTAGAGTCTTTGACAGGTGCTCCAGTCTTTGAAGTTTAAATAAGTTAAGTACTAATCTGGTGAACTGCCAGGAACTGGAGATGTCATAATGCGGCCAGAACCATAAATGAAAGGGGAGATTCAATTATTGATACTGTTAATATCTTGACAAAAGCAATTGAGTCCCACTGACATTCTGAAACAATTTACCGAGTTCAAATATTGTTGAATAGAAAATAGAATAAGGGTAAAGATAAATCCACAGCATAAACTTAAAGAATATTTATTTTCTGTGTGGAAATATGTACCTGAGCCATGCCGTTAATTTCAAAAAAAAAAAAAGAATGTGGGGAGGAAAAATTCTTCCAGAACATGATCCTATGAGAGGTTTTAATGAATAGTTTGGGAAGGAAAATTGAAACATGTAGGTTCACTAATTGCAAACATTATTTAAAATGGCATTTAAATCTAGAAATGGCACTTGTAATTGAGTCCAATCAAAGACTGTACATTAAGTAGAATACTGAAAACTATGGCCCTGTTTGCCAAAACCTTCCCCCAAAGGCTCTGGTAGTTCCAGCCTCATGAGCTATGTAAGTATAGCCAGGTGGTTAAAAATGTGGAGCCTCAGAGATGAAATCCTTTGTTCTATGCTAGGAGAACTGAATTTTTAAGTTCATATTCTGAAGAATGCTATAAGTTTTAAAATGCATCTATATTTTCATAAAGGCATTCCAAATTTTAATAAATTAGCTGAAACAAAACCTATAGAAAAAGCCAGAGAAATCATTAGAACATTTTGGAACCAAGTATCTCAATATTGATATGAGGAATAATTCCAGATGACAAGAATAAATCATATATTTGACAGGAAGAACAAATTTGACAAGATGTACTTCAAGAAGTTCAGCACTGGACCAGTGACTATCAAGATCAGAGCCACATGAGTACTGTAATGTTTAAGTTGGCTTCCTAATTTTAATTACATCAAGTATGATATTATAAGTAAACTTAGAAAATGAAACCTGATTTACCCTTGTTTTAGAGACAAGATCATAAGAGGGTGAGAACAAACAGTAGAACAAAGAATGTATTTCTAGCTGGTTATCTAACTCACTTTAAAGGAATACTGTCAAGGATGACAGGGCTCAAATTGAACCTGTCCTGTATATAAATGATTGGCTCCTTCAGTACTCAGGGCCCTAGGATTTGTAACTCAATAATCTCAGCTGAAAATACATTATCATTAGAGGGACTTGGGGCTTCCCTTGTGTAGCTGAGCTGGTAACAAATCTGCCTGCAATGCTGGAGACCCCAGTTTGATTTCTGGGTTGGGAAGATCCCCTGGAGAAGGGATAGGCTACTCACTCCAGTACTCTTGGGCTTCCATGTGACTCAGACAGTAAAGAATTTGCCTGCAATGCGGGAGACCTGGTTTCGATCCCTGGGTTGGAAAGATCCCCTGGAGCAGGGCATGGCAACCCACTCCAGTATTCTTGCCTGGAGAATCCCATGGACAGAGGAACCTGGCAGGCTTCAGTCCTTGGGGTCACAAAGAGCTGGACACAGTTGAGCAATTAAGCACAGCGCAGAGGGGCTTAGAGGAGTTATGAGAAAAGTGGCAACTCCCTGTCCTATATATAAGTAATACATGTCTATAATCAGTGTGGAACTGAATGCATGGGGGAGTTGAATGTCTGAGGAAGTTATGTATTCTGTGTTCAATGATGTCATTATCTAAAGTTATCTGTATTCTATATCCATGTCTATGCCAGTGATGTATTGGCTTCTAAGACATTCTATACTCTCAGTTTCCAACTTGAGAGAGAGAGATGAAATATCTTGCTTAGGGATACCTATTTGGTCACTTGTTAATCTTGTTTGACCCCAGGTTTGTCTGACTCAAATGTCCATGTTCTTTTCACTTCTCAGGGCAGAGGTTCAAATAAATTTAACAAGCATTTTGGAGATAAGCTGCCTATAGAAGCCATTTTTTTCTTCTTTTCTCTTTTATTTTTACTGGTTGCCACTCACAATCCACCACCCCAAAAACACATGCACACCACCCTAAATACACATGCACACCACATCACAGAACACACATATAACATATATAATGTCAAAATTTTATTACATTTTTCTATTAAATGTTTTATTAAATGCTAAAGACCATAAAGAAGGCTGAGTGCTTAAATACTTGATTGCTTTCAAATTGTGGTGTTGGAGAAGACTCTTGAGAGTCCCTTGGGCAGCAAGGAGATCAAACCAGTCAACTATAAAGAAAATCAACCATGAATATTCATTGGAAGGACTGTGACTGAAGCGCCAATATTTTGACCGCCTGATGGGAAAAGCTGACTCATTGGAAAAGACCCTGATGTTTGGGAATATCAAAGGCAAAGGGAGAAGGGGGAGGCAGAAGATGAGATGGTTAGATAGCATCACCAACTCAATGGACAGGAATTTGAGCAAACTTGGGGAGATAGTGGAGGACAGAGGAGCCTGGTGTGCTAGATTCCATGGGGTTGCAAAGAGCTGAACCGACTTAGTGACTGAACAACAACAGAGGATTAAATGTTAAGAATGCTATAATGAATGAGTTTTATAGGTATTCTGCAGATACACAACCATGCATTACTAACATTATTAATTTAATGTATGTTCATGTACCCTAAGGACTTTCAAATATACATTTATGTATATCTTTTATATTTATCCCATGTTATTAATAAACAATCCTATAGAAAATGTTAGTTCTATCATCTATACTAAGTTAAACCCATGACTTTGAGTTTCATTCAATAAGAATAGACAATAACTAAATACATTTGTGTTTCTTTCTTGTCCCTTGACATTGGAATTAGCTTGTATCATTTGGCATGTGTCTTCTTTCAAAATGAGGGCAGCATTTCAATTGCTATTTATTTGTGCCAAACTCTGGCTAACCTGTTTAATTCACATGGACCTGAAGAGATTATAGCTGTGGGCTTTGTTTGTTCTTGTTTTTGTAACTCACAGGACAAGACAGGTTTTAGGGCACTGTTTGAATCAGTCCCTCAGGTCTCCCTTAACAAATGGGTGTCGTTCACAAATGCTGTAGATGATGACTTCCCGATTTCAATTGCACTTTTAGAGGGCTGGTAAAGTGACCTATGGCCTTTCTTGCAGTTGGTTCCAGGAAGATGGGAAATAGTAATTATAGTGTAATAAAGCACACGAGGACTCTATTTAAATGGCAGAATTTGCATTTAAATGGGAATTTTAAAATGAAAACATGTAAAGCTTGATAGGTACGATATTTAGTATACAGCTCATGCCAGCAGTTAGGAATATGCATAATCGAATGTCATGTGTGGATGTGCAGAGGTGGGCTTCTGTGCAAGCCCAAAGGGCAAGGGTAGAGGATTTGAGTGAGATTGAAAAGGAAAAGGTAAAATTAGCCACAGATATGACATATTTCATTAAACTGAATTATAAAAATATTTTAATTTTTTAAAAGAATTCATTCTTCGGGGGCACTCCAGTATTATGACTTATAGCTAATGAAAATGGCTAATTGATTAACACTTAGGGAGTGTAATAGAATTTAACCTTCTGAACTGCCTACAATAATTGTGCATTAATCCATTAATTGAAAAGGTTTATTTATATTCTGGATAGGAAATTAAAGTATATATAATTTTAAATACACTTGACAATTAGGAGATACTTTGAAACTGACATAAAAATCTACCATGAAAATAGAGACTTCCTGGGTGGTCCAATGGCTAAGACTCTACACACCCAAGGCAGGAGGCCCAGGTTCAATTCCTGATCAGGGAACTGGCTCAGATCCCACATGCTGCAACTAAGACCCAGTGCAGCCAAATTAAAAAAAAAAAAATCTATCATAAAAGTGATTTCCTTTTTTTAATTGCAGGAGATGACCATGAACATATCCTTTGCAGATTGTCAGAAGGCAAATAAATTCACTTTAGTTAATGCAGTAAATAATGTGATGAAGGAGAAAAAATGCTTAAAAACTATATGTTAATTCAAATGCTTTCTTTTTTGCTTAGGTAGTGATTTCATTGAATAACTCAACTAATATAGCCTATTTGAAAGAAATGCTAAAAGATATGTTTTCAAAGATTCCCAATTTATAAAGAAAAATTGGTCAGAATGATGATTACTGCCCAACTCTTCAGTGAATAATTATAGATCAACTCGTTTTCTATTCACAAGGCAAAAATGTATACTATAGTGTTCAGAATCTTGCTATATTAAATCTTGTCCTTTGGCAAATGAATGAGTAAAATATACAGGTGGCTTTTTTCTTAGGTTTTACATATGTAAAGGCAGACATCAAATATCAAAAGCAAAGTTCGAGATCATCTACATGAAAATAATTTTAAAAATGTTTTTTCTACTGAAGGCAGTTAAAGCAGTATAATAATCAATGGATGTGAGTACTTCTCACCATTTCATGTTTGCTCTTTGTATTTAATAATGAAAGTCCAGTATGAAGGCTACTGTAGATAGACTCACCATATGATTTGTTTCTTCTTTAACGTACCTATTTCCAGCATAGAAAGATGTTGGAAAGAAAAGAGATCAAATATGGAGCTATATTACCACTGTCTAAATGTGCTTGTGAACTCATAATTTTAGTAATTGTTGTTTTGTTGTCATTTAGTCCTGTGCAACTGTTTTGTGACCTTCCAAATTCCTCTGTCCTTGGGATTTTCCCGGCAAGAATACTAGAATGATTTCCCATTTCCTTCTCCAGGGGATCTTCCTGACCCAGGGATCCAACCTATGTCCTCTGCATTGGCAGGTGGATTCTTTACCACTGAGCCACCAGGGAAGCCCAATTTTAGTGATGACATAACTTATAAAATAGACAAGTGCCCCATACTCGTGATCCAGTAGACTCACCAGGTTTCAGTTCAGTTCAGTTCAGTTCAGTCACTCAGTCGTGTCCAACTCTTTGCGACCCCATGAACCGCAGCACGCCAGGCCTCCCTGTCCATCACAAACTCCCGGAGTTTACTAAACTCATGTCCATCGAGTCGGTGATGCCATCCAGCCATCTCATCCTCTGTCGTCCCCTTCTCCTCCTGCCCCCAATCCCTCCCAGCATCAGGGTCTTTTCCAATGAGTCAGCTCTTCGCATGAGGTGGCCACAGTATTGGAGTTTCAGCTTCAGCATCAGTCCTTCCAATGAACACCTAGGACTGATCTCCTTTAGGATGGACTGGTTGGATCTCCTTGCAGTCCAAGGGACTCTCAAGAGTCTTCTCCAACACCACAGTTCAGAAGCATCAATTCTTCTGTGCTCAGCTTTCTTCACAGTCCAACTCTCACATCCATACATGACCACTGGAAAAACCATAGCCTTGACTAGACAGACCTTTGTTGGCAAAGTAATGTCTCTGCTTTTTAATATGCTGTCTAGGTTGGTCATAACTTTAGGGTATACCAAATGACAGAGCAGAAGCTTTTGTATACATAACAGTATCCATGTTAAAAAGTAAGCAGTATTCTAATGAATTTTACTTTGATACAAAATTTCATGGATGAAGCTTTGCTAGAGGAATAAAAACATTTCTTGTTAGGACCTGAATCCCGTTTATGAAAGAGTTTTAAGCGTTCTCATTTACCCAAAGTTACTGCTCTTAAGCCTCAGCAAATTTCTGTTTGCTTCTACCTCAATTTTCTTTTAATTTTGATTTCATTTTTCTTAACTCCCAAATTGGGCTTAGTATGTTTTCCTAGCTCTAATAGTGATGGAATTTAATGAAAAATAGAGGTGGACTCTGAAAACGTCATTTATTTATTTATTCATTCAACAATTCTTTGGTCCTGCCTTCCATGTTTCCTAGCATCAGGGTCTTTTCTAAATAGTCAGTTCTTCGCATCAGGTGGCCAAAATATTGGAGCTTCAGGTGCTTTTTAGTTCATGTACTTTGAACAGTATATAAAATAACAAAATTATTGCACTTATATAATGTGTATAACATAATGGTAGGTAACAAAAGGATGTTAAGCATATGTTATACAAAATATACTATGAAAGTGAAGTGGAAGTGAAGTCATTCAGTCGTGTCTGACTCTTCAGGGAACCCAATTAATTTTTAAAGAGTTATCTATCCTAGAGTCTTCCTGGGCAACATTTGTGTGGATGGTACCAAGTGCCCAGAGTCTAGACTACTTAACTTGGTATGCTATGTAACATCACACCCAGGTCAAACTTCACGTTATTTCTTAGCATATTTCTCACTATCATTTGAACCAAATCTTCTATTCTTTTGCATCTCTTGTTCATGTTGTTCCTGGTTATTTTAGGCCAATTGAGTCCTACTAAAGTTCAGTTCAGTTCAGTCCCTCAGTCATGTACAACTCTTTGTGACCCCATGGACTGCAGCACACCAGGCTTCCCTGTCCATCACCAACTCCCAGAGCTTACTCAAACTCATGTCCATAGAGTCGGTGATGCCATCCAACCATCTCATCCTCTTGTCATCCCCGTCCCCTCCTGCCTTCCATCTTTCCTACCATCAGGGTCTTTTCTAAAGATCAGTTGTTCACATCAGGTGGCCAAAGCTTCAGCTTCAGCATCAGTCCTTCCAATGAATATTCAGAACTGATTTCCTTTAGGATTGACTGGTTTGATCTCCTTGCAGTCCAAGGGACTCTCAAGAATCTTCTCCCCAACACGACAGTTCAAAAGCATCTTAGGTGCCCAGCTTTCTCTCTGGTCTAACTCTCACATCCATACATGACTACTGGAAAAACCATAGCTTTGAATATACAGACCTTTGTTGGCAAAGTAATGTCTCTGCATTTTAATATGCTGTCTAGGTTGGTTATAGCTTTTCTTCCAAGGAGCAAGTGTCTTTTAACTTCATGGCTGCCAGTCACCATCTGCAGTGATTTTGGAGCCAAGAAAATAAAGTCTGTCACTGTTGCCATTGTTTCCCCATCTATTTGCCATGAAGTAATGGGACCAGATGCCATGATCTTCGTGTTTTGAATGTTGAGTTTTAAGCCAGCTTTTTCACCCTCCTCTTTCACTTTCATCAAGAGCCTCTTTAGTTCTTGGCTTCGCTTTCTGCCATAAGGGTGGTGTCATCTGCATATCTGAGGCTATTGATATTTCTCCCAGCAATTGTGATTCCAGCTTGCGCTTCATCCAGTCCAGCATTTCGCATGATGTACACTGCATATAAGTTAAATAAGCAGAGTGACAACATATAGCCTTGTTGTACTCCTTTCCCAGTTTGGAACTAATGCATTGTCCATGTCTGATTCTAACTGTTGCTTCTTGACCTGCATACAGATTTCTCAGGAGGCAGGTAAGGTGATCTGGTATCCCCATCTCTTTAAGAATTTTCCACATCCTCACCCAATACTTGCTGTAACGTTCACCTAGCTTTTTGTGCAATTGCCTGAAACCTCTAGTGGTGATAATAGACCATAATGATCCCATCCTGTAAATATATTAGCTGCTAAACATGTTATCCCTTTCATGAAATGTAATTATATTAACTGATTAAAATGCCAGTCACTGAAGAGTTAGTCCCACTTAGGTCATTACAGAGTATTGAGTAATGTTCTCTGTGCTATACAGTAGGTTCTTGTTAATTATTTACTTTATATATAGTAGTGTGTTTATAGTTAGTTGTACCTGATTAATATTTACTGAGTAAATAATTCTCAAATTTTCACCCATCCAGGTAGATGGATGGTGAAGAAGTATAATGAAACAATAGTCTGATAATTAACAATACTTATAGATCTTAGGGACTGTATCAAAGCAAGTATTTCAGGTATAGGTAAGAGGGCAGAAATATGAAAGAATTAAATATAGACAGCTCATTAAAGTTGCCACACATTAGAGATATAACCCCTGATTTACCTTTCTACCTGCCAACACCTTTCATCTTCACTGGAAATAAGATTGGTGAATTAAAAAAAACCAAAAAACTGTTCAAAGACATTTTGGGGGCTCTAGCACAAATGATATTCCTAGTAAAAGAGATACTCTAAAGATATTTATGGAATAACTAGATGGGTAAAAGGAGAGAATGTTGTTTATGTAATTTTATCCAGACTGATAAAACATTTATCAAAATCAGAGATAGTTTTTGGATTAAATTTAATTACTTAAAGTCAAATAATGTGATCTATGAGTCTGAATGAGCGATATGTGGAGGGCTGATTGTGATAGGGCAAGTATTTAGTAGTAAAAGTTTTGGTGTAAGCGATTCTTAGGATCCTAATGTGGCTTAGTCTCATCCTTTTAGGACTCAGAACTGAAATCAGAGAATATGATGACAGCCTGGAGCAAATATAAGTAAAAATAAAATGACATTGGATTTGACAAAACAAATGTGAGTTCTTTTCTCAGTTTAATATTGAACTGTTCATTATGGTTCTTATTTCACATCATTGGACATTATGCAAGCGGCATTGCTTCCAAGGTGGTGCTAGTGGTAAAGAATTCTTCTGCTAATATGAGAAACAGAATGAGATGCAGGTTTGATCTCTGGGTGGGGAAAATCCCTTGGAGGAGGGCATGGCAACTCACTCCCCTATTCTTGCCTGGAGAATCCCAAAGAGAGAGGAGCCTGGTGGGCTACAGTACACTGGGTCGCAAAGAGTTGGACACAATTGAAGTGACTTAGCATTGACATTGCTGCAAAGGTGTAGATTGGAAGAAGGATTTAAGTTAAAAAAAGGAAATGCTAAAAATACTTTAATGGTTTAGTTCTATCACTTTCAGGGAAAAAAAAACTAAATAAATTAAAAGAATAAGTAACACTGGTAGACAAGTTCTTAAAACTTATAATTCTAAAAAAAATCTTGATAAAAAGCATATGCTTATTAAATGTAATTAGGCTTCCTCTTTTGCCTTTTTATCAATAATGTATAATGTATTATAGTAGCATCTTTAAAAAACAAAACAAAACAAAACTAAGCTGAGTTCTTAGTTGTTTAAAATTGATTGCATAAATATTCTTAATCTTTAATCACTTCAAAACAAGGTTTCAATGAATTTTTGACCATTTATGCAGAAATGGCAGTCATATAGAGTTGTGGTTCTTAATGTGCTATATTAAGTTGCTTCGGTTGTGGCCAATTGTTTATGATCCTATGGACTTTAGCCCTCCAGACTCCTCTGTCCATGGGATTCTCCAGGCAAGAATGCTGGAGTGGGTTGCCATTCCCTTCTTCAGGGGATCTTCCCAAACCAGGTATTGAAACTGTGTCTCTTACGTCTCCTTCATTGGCAGGGTGGTTCTTTACCACTAGCCCTGTGGTTCTTGATAAATAAACTATATTTTCACCTTATTTTTGATCATGTAAAAGCACAAAAATGCACAGGAATATCTCTTTCACAATTTTTTTTTTTTAATAAAGTTTCTTCAATCTCAACTGTGTATTCTACCTTCTTGGTGATTAACAATTTTAGTTTCATTAACCATTGGATCTGTTCAATCCATAATTGCACTTATTTACTGACTAGTGTGTTTATCCTTTGTTAATATACTATTTTTGCTGTTTTATGTAGTATGCTTAAATAATGCCTTAATTTCTTTGGCTTTTAATATCTTTTCCATATATATGTGTTGGTCAGTACTTACTTCAGTGTTCCAGGAGTGTTAATATACTTTTAATGGAGTGTATATGACTATGTATTTTGTATAAATTTGCAAATAATATAGTATTTTCATGGCTACACTAGTAACATACTGTAAATTAAGTTCAAAGTTGAGTTAAGAGGAATTTCATATTCAGTCAAGATGGAATAATTGACATTGGACCATTAGAAGCAACTAAAAACAAGGAAAGAATGTCAAAGAAAATAGTTCTCAAGACATTGGAATCAGGCAATGGAGAACAATGGTACCTGGGATATGAGAAACATTAAATAAGATGAGTTCAATAATTATTTCAACCTACTTGCAGAGTGGAGAAACCCAGATGTAACCTGAGAAGATTTCTCATAGGAGGAAATGAATCTGGGAGTCTGAAGAGGTCGGTGAAGCTACAGTTAGCAGACCCAAGTATCAAAGAAGAGAGAATTTCTCAGAGAAATATCTCTGGAGATCTTTAAATAATATTCTTTGAGTAATCATTGAGTACTAATCAGCCCATGGGTGTCAGGAGATGATCCAAGATTAGACAAAAAATCAACCAAGAGGATTAGCAGGAGCAATATCTGAACCTCTTATAGTCTGGGCATATTTCCCTTTCCTACCAGGTGGAAGCTAAACCTATAAAATGTAAAATGCATCAAGTATCTTACTCAGAAGGGTCTTGCCTCTAAGTACAGGAAAATTAAACATAGAGTAAATCTTACTCTTATTTCAACTAACAAAGATACAAACAAATTACAAAAGAATTAACTGTTCTTAAGTAACTCAAATGCATCTCAGAACAATACTGAAATTTTTGTGTAAATACAAAAATCCAGCAACCGACAAGGTAAATTTCAACAGTGTTTGTCATCCAGTCAAAAATTACCAGGCGTGGAAATCAGCAGAACAATATCAGATATTATGAGGATAAAATTGGTTCATCAAAGCTGATACAAATGACTAATAAGGGCTTCCTGGTGGCTCAGACAGTAAAGCGTCTGCCTGCAATGCGGGAGACCCGGGTTCCACTGCTGGGTCAGGAAGATCTCCTGGAGAAGGAAATGACAACCCACTCCAGTACTCTTGCCTGGAAAATTCCATGGGTGGAGGAGCCTGGTAGGCTACAGTCCATGGGGTCGCAAAGAGTCGGACACAACTGAGCAACTTCACTTTCTCTTTTCTTTCTAACCTTAAAAACAGTTATAGCTCTTTCCCATAAGTTCACAATCATAGTCCATGGGGCAGTAAAGAGTAGGGCATGACTGAGCAAGCACACACGCTAATATATATATATATATATATATATATATATATAATTTGTATATAATATATAAAATAATATATATAATTTAATATAATTATAAATATAATTAATATATATATATATATATAATTTAAGTAGAATAAAAATATTACTGAATGGAAATCTTGATCTTTCCAAAGGAGTAAGAAGCAAAAATAGTGGTTAAATGGTATAATATAAAAGACATTAAAAATGTAAATCTCTTTAAAAGTTAAATTTGCTGTTTAAACGTCACAGGTATATTCTGTAATGCTTCTGTAAGGGGGCAGAGAGTAAATAGCTTAGTCCTTGAGGAATACATTTAGTCTCTATTGCATATATTTTGTTTTGTTTTCCTTATAACCTTTTAAATGGGCAAAAACAAATTTTTTATTGTTTTGAGGCACACAAAAACAGTCTGTTGGTAGGTAGGATTTGGCAGAAAAAGAGGAAAATGTATATAAAGAACAGATGGGATAATAGAAAACAAATAGCAAGACTATTTATTTTAAATATGCTATAATAATTTAACTGCTTTAAGCCTCCCAATTAAAAGATGGGAATTGTCAGCTGGGATAAAAAATGCAAGGCACCACTCACCATGTGTTGCCTGTTAGATACTCACTTTATATATATACAGATACAAATAAATTAAAATAATGGAAAAATATGCCATGCTCATACTAATCAAAATAAAACTGAATAGTTAATTTATTCTAGAGAAAATAATATTACAAGAGCTTAAATGGATCCTTTCATAACAATAATGGAGTCAGTTCACCAAGAAGACCTAATAATCTTGAACATGTGTGCACATAATATTAGAGCATCAACACACATGCACCAAAATTTGCTAAAACTACCAAGAACAATAGACACAATCACATTTATAGCAGAAATTGAATGGAATTTTAGTGGAATGTACAGAATACCATGTGAACTCAGAACTATTTTATGATTAATAAATGAGAAGGGCAGCTATATACTAATTTCTTGGGGCTGCCACAATAGAGGACCACAGATGGATGGCTTAAAGGAAGAGAAAGTCATTGCTTCATGTGCTGGAGATTATAGAGCCAAGGTGCTATCAGAGTCGTGGTCTCTGAAGCCTCTGAGGGAGAATCTTTTTCTCCTCCTGGTTTCTAATGGTTGTCCTCAGTCCCTGGCTTTCCTGGGCTTGCAGCTGCATCGTTTCAGTCCGCCTCTGTCATCACCTGACACTATCCCTGTGTGTTTGTCCTTCCTCTTATAAGGACACTAGTTGTAACAGACTGGGGCTCATCCTACTCAATTATGACCTCATCTTAATGAACTCTATCTACAAAGACTCAATTTCCAAAGGCCATATTCTAAAGTACTAGAGGTTAGAACATTATCATTTTTTTTTTCTGGGGACACAATACAACTCATAATAGCAATAACTAAATCTCCCTAATGTAGGGTATGCATTTAGAATAAACTGAATTTCAGTTGCATAGATAATTGTTGACTGTGACAGAAAAAGAAAAGACCTAAAAATGACTGCAGGCTTAAAGATACAGAATCAATAGCAAGAGAGAATAAGGTAGATACATGTATTTTAATTTGAATTCAAATGCAAATGCAATAATAGTTAATATTTTGCCAGTTTTATTAACTGATATTCCTCCTGAAGGAAAATAAAGAAGAGGGGAAGACGCTGATTTACACCAAGACTTTAAAAGTCATTCATATCTGCAACTTGCTTTCTTAAGAGCAACAACGCAGCAGTCTTTAATACACTGAATCACTCTGACACTGTTTACAGCGTCAGGGACTCTAGCCTTTGGCATAGATGTGATGAGTTAAGTTATTGAGTGTTATACAATATGAAAGAGGAATAATTTGTTAAATAAAATGTAGAGTATTATGACCATAACCTTGGTGGATGTTGCATAGACTTAGGAGAGGAGGCAGAGGAGATAAAAAGTAGTGATACAGAGAGAGAGAAGGATAACCATAGTTACAGGGGGAGAGATAGACTTAATCATATAGATACAACATTGGGAATACAGATTATCAAGAGGAACTGTTGCTTAGCACAATGATAAGAAAACATAGGCAAACAGTAGAACTCAAAAATGTTTCATGTGACTTGGGGGAAACAATCAATGATCATAAATAAAGTAGTGATTTTTTTTTTCATTTAATTTTTAACTTTTTATTTTGCATTGGGATATAGCCAGTTAACAAACAATGTTGTGATGCTTTCAGGTGAAGAGTGAAAGGATTTAGCCATACATATATGTCTATCCATTCTCCCCCAAATACTCCCTTCTCAGTTAAAGAAAGTAGTTTTAATAAATTGTTGGGAGAAAACACATTTGCAACAAAATAACTGACAAAGGATTAATCTCCAAAACATATAAGCAGCTCATTCAGCTAAATACCAGAAAAATAACCCAATCAAAAAATGGGCAGACCTAAATAGACATTTCTCCAGTGGAGACATAAAGATGGCCAACAAACACTTGAAAAGATGCTCAACATTGCTCACGATTAGAGAAATACAAGTCAAAACTGCAATGAGGTGTCACCTCACATTGGTCAGAATGGCCATCATTACAAATCTATAAACAACAAATACTAGAGAGGATGTGGAGAAAAGGGAACCCTCTTGCACTGCTGGTGGGAATGTAAGTTGACAGCCATTTTGGAGAACAGTATGGTGATTCCTTAAAAAGCTAGGAATAGAACTACCATATGACCCAAAAATCCCAAACTGGGCATATAACCTGAGAAAACCATAACTGGAAGAGACACATTGTTCATTGCAGCACTTTTTACAATAGCTAGGACGTGGAAGCCACCTAGAAGTCCATTGACAAAGGAATGGATATAGCATTGTGGTACATATATACAATGGAATATTCCTCAGCTATAAAAAAAAAAAAAAGAATGCATTTGAGTCAGTCCCAATGAGGTGGGTGAACTTAGAGCCTATCATACAAAGTAAGTCAGAAAGAGACAGACAAACACTGTATATTAATGCATGTGTATGGAATCTAGAAAGATGATACTAATGAACCTCAGGGGGCCAGGGGAGACACAGACAAAGAGAACAGACTTGTGGACACACTGGGGAAGGAGAGGGTAGGAAACTGAGAGAGTAGCATGGAAGCATATACATTACCATATGTAAAACGGAGCAAGTGGGAATCTGCTCTGTGACACGCAGAGGTCAACTCACTGCTCTGTGATGACCTAGAGGGACGAGACGGGGTGGGAGATGGGAGTGGGGTTCACGAGGGAGGTGACTTATGCAGACCTGTAGCTGATTCATTTGCTGTATGGCAGAAACTAGCACAATTCTGTAAAGCAATTACTTCTAATAAAAACATTTACAAATAAGATTGAAGCAAGTATACTAGGAGGTAAAAGTGAAAATTACCTGTTGATCTCAATATTAAATAATTTTGTATTCAAAGCAAAGAGATGATGGTGTAGGAAATGGGAGGTTTTGTGTTGCTCTTAAAAAGCAAAAGTTCTTACAGAACATATCAAATGAGAAGATGGGGCCTGCATGAATAAAGAGGTTGAAAGTACAAAAGAGAGAGGAGATCACATCCTGGATTACAGGATATTTACAAAAATCATATGCTCCTGGCCCACAATATGGGCTTTTCCTTCTGTCATGAATCCATTCCACTCCCTCCATTGCAATTAATTTACTCATTTATTGAGTGAAAGATATGCAAGTATCACATAATCTAATATGTTTTGGGGTTCTGTAATCTCACATGCTAGTAAAGTAATGCTCAAAATTCTCCAAGCCAGGCTTCAGCAATACCTGAACCATGAACTTCCAGCTGTTCAAGCTGGTTTTAGAAAAGGCAGAGGAACCAGAGATCAAATTGCCAATATCCACTGGATCATCGAAAAAGCAAGAGAGTTCCAGAAAAACATCTACTTCTGCTTTATTGACTATGCCAAAGCCTTTGATGGTGTGGATCACAATAAACTGTAGAAAAGAGATGGGGATAACAGACCACCTGACCTGTCTCTTGAGAAATCTGTATGCAGGTCAGGAAGCAATGGTTCGAACTGGACATGGAACAACAGACTGGTTCCAAATAGGAAAAGGAGTATGGTAAAGCTGTATATTGTCACCCTGCTTATTTAGCTTATACGCAGAGTACATCATGAGAAACTTTGGGCTTTATGAAACACAAGCTGGAATCAAGATTGCCAGGATAAATATCAATAACCTCAGATATGCAGACGACACCACCCTTATGGCAGAAAGTGAAGAACTAAAGAGCCTCTTGATGCAAGTGAAAGAGGAGTAAAAAAAGTTGGCTCAAAATTCCGAAAACTAAAATCATGGTATCCGGTCCCATCACTTCATGGCAAATAGATGGGGAAACAGTGGCTGACTTTATTTTGGGAGGCTACAAAACCACTTCAGATGGTGACTGCAGCTATGAAATTAAAAGACGCTTACTCTTTGGAAGAAAAGTTATGACCAACTTAGACAGCATATTAAAAAGCAGAGACGTTAGTTTGCCAAGAAAGGTCTATCTAGTCAAGGCTATGTTTTTCCAGTGGTCATATATGGATGTGAGTGTTGGACTATAAAGAAAGCTGAGCACCGAAGAATTGATGCTTTTGAACTGTGGTGTTAGAGAAGACTCTTGAGAGTCCCTTGGACTGCAAGGAGATCCAACCAGTCCATCCCAAAGGAGATCAGTCCTGGGTGTTAATTGGAAGGACTGATGTTGAAGCTGAAACTCCAATGCTTTGGCCACCTGATGTGAGGAGCTGACTCGTTTGAAAAGATCCTGATGTTGGGGAAGATTGAAGGCAGGAGGAGAAGGGAACAACAGAGGATGAGATGGTTCGATGGCATCACCGACTCAATGCATATGAGTTTGAGTAAACTCTGGGAGTTGGTGATGGATAGGGAGGCCTGGTGTGTTGCAGTCCAAAGAGTCGGACAGGACTGAGCAGCTAAACTGAACTGAATCTGTGTAGAAATACAGTATTAATATTAACAGATTAAAAAAGAGTTAATATATTGTAAGTATAAAAGGTTTTATTTACTTTAGTATGGCCTCAAGAATCTTCTCTTTTGGTCTCTGATCTTTTTTTACTTTTTAATATTTTCATACTTGATACTTATCATTTTTAAAAGTTACATGAAGTTTAAAAAATAAATTGAAATTTTAGTAAACCATGCTTAAACATAGTTACCAGAGTAGGAAATGGCAACCCACTTAATATTCTTGCCTGGAAAATCTCATGGACAGAGGAGCCTTGTGGGCTACAGTCCTTGAGGTCGCAGCTGCTGCTGCTAAGTCACTGAGTTGTTCGCAAGTGAGCACACATACACATACAAATGTAGTTACAGCAAATAGCAACTCAGTCATCATTGTAGCTATATTAGTCAGTTTCATTCCTATTTATATCTGAGGTAACAGATGCACAGAAATGTTGTTATAGTCCCAAGGCTACATGTATTATAAAAAGTGAAGCTGGAATGGGAGCTAATCCACCGAGTTTCTAGAGTGTTTATTCATATTTGCTGTAGTACACAGTCTGATATTAGGACTCAGTTTACACATCTTCCTGTGGTTTCCAACGAATAATTTCGGTTTAGTATTTCCTCTTTATTGTCTTTCTGTGAACTTTAAGCTTAGAGACTTTAACAAGTACATAATATAAGGGAACTAAACATATCGTGTGTATGAGAGTCTGCCTTTGGCATTCTTTGTCCCTCCAGTGAACCTCAAGTTCAGGCATTAATTCCAGAAATAAAAATTGTCCTGCACTTTAACGTTCCCTGGTATCTGAACTATAAGCTCTTTGAAATAGTCAAGATATTACAAGAGAGACATGCAAAGGACAGGACAACCAATTCTTGACATATATAATGTTAGGGACCTTAGTACAAGTATGTCTCCGCGGTATCTGAAAGGTTAATGGAATTGGGATTTGTGTAGACATGACTGATTTTCCTCCTGCAGGAACGAAAGGAGGGGGAGGAAAGAAGCTGATTTGGACAGAGACCTTTAAGGTCATTCACATCTGCATCTTCCTTTCTTAAGGGCAGCAAAGCACTGTCTCTTCTACACTACATCACTCGAATCTCTGAGAAGAATCCAGTTACTCAGAGAAAACAGTGTTCACCCAAGAATAAACTGAGAGACTAGATAAAGCAGTCAGTGTGAGAAGAGCGAAAACCAACGTTGTGAATCAAGCAAGTCAGAGTAGCATTTTCATTGTTAAGTCAATGCCTTCCTGGTAGAAAACCTTAATATTTGATGGCATGGTTTCTGGCTTTTGAATATTAAATAAGGGCGATTTTTAGAGTGTGCCCCTGCCTTCATTTTCCTCTAAAATGTAGTTAAAACTGTTCTAAATAGTGTCGAGATGATAGCCTATGTCGGTTTGTTCCTGAAGGATGCTACTTCTTTTGCTCTTATACACTCAAGAAGAATTTTTTTTTTTAAACTTTGCATTAAGAAAAGTTTGCTTTGTCTTTTGACTCTTGGGATGTAGCTCTTACCTCACGGTAAGATGTCCTTACAGAGCAGAGTGACTTAAGATATCAGATCTAATTGAGCAGATTTCAGACCATTTATTCAGCATAACATTTCTTAAAAAACTGTTTTAGGATCATATATATTATGTACAGTTTGAGGAAATCATATTAATATGTTCCCCTGCAGAACTTAAGATGTTTTCCAAAAGTAGGTTCTTGTGTTGTCACAGAAAGATTTCAGAGATGAGATATGGAGGTCAAGAGAACAAAGCAAGGGTTTCCTAAGTGTACTATACTCTCAAGGGGTGAGAGGACAGACAGGTGAGTAGCTGCCCTGCATTGAAGAGGGAGGAGTTTGGTGTAGTATTTCCTGATTTTCATCCCAGCTCTACCTTCCCAAGGAAAAGAAAGACTTTTGTCCCTATTTAGCTTAAATTTGAAGTGTCATGGCAACAGGGCATTATGGGTACTTCTTATCTTTAGGGCTAATTTTATTGTAATGTGGGCATAATAAGCAAACGATTGCATTGTGATGCCAGATGGACCTGCATTTTGCCACCTTTCTTCTGCCTACAGAGCCCTTGTCAAACTCAAAATGTGTGATTTCCTGTCAGTCTGGAGGTTCCAGACTTTCTTTGTCTGCCCAAGGATGCTCACTGTTTACAAGATGGTAAAATGTGTGGTTTCCTCCCATTTGACCCTTGACCTCCTTTGTCGGTTCATGTCTATCTCTTTGCTCAATTTTATGAGTGACTTGATTGCCTTTTTTTTTTTTTTTGAAATCCTAGCTTACT